>NC_039365.1:112112903-112263990 GCF_003573695.1 Papaver somniferum
AAAAAAAAAAAAAAAAAAGAAGGAAGAAGAAAAAGAAAAAAATGAGACAAGAGAAAAATTTATCATTGGTTTATTTATTTAATAAGCCGTGGGGAAGGAAAATCTATAAGGAAGTTTCAAGCGACAAGGATTTTGAGGAAGAAAGTTACAAATTGTCAAGGAATTACGAAGTTCGAGCATTTATCATCAATAGTTGAGGCCGAAGACGACGACCAAGAAGATGAAAACGAGGAGCGAAGATGTTTCTATTGGATGCCGTGAGAGTGGTGTTATCATAATTTGCAATCGGATGTGAAGGTGAGTAAGTAATCTCATCCTCGATAATAGTGGTTGATTTCCTTTCTTAGAGATCGTCAGAAAAATGGTTTTTCCAAAATGTTAAAAGATGTGGGTTTTCAAAATATTTCGGAAGTTGTCCTTCCCACCATTCAACGTGTTGCAGTATTTCTCTCTTCATTCCAACCTGCATACATGTGAGAACCATAAAAGTACGTCCTTTGAGTGCAATTTCATAAAACCCTTTTTGGTGAGGCAGAAGTCGAGGCGAAATGCTTATTGATCGCTTCTCAAACACGCGTTCTCTCATTATGGTGTGGTTATTTCTCACTCAACATTTAAGAATGAGAATATGTTCTTTAGTATTTCTAACTTCTTATTACTAGCATGCAGAAACTCTATGTCCTCATAACTCTTTGGATGCTTGGGACGCTGAAACGCTTTTAAGTTGTAAGTTTTAATTTGATTTGCTCGAGGACTAGCAAAGTCTAAGTGTGGGGGAATTTGATAAGTGTAGAATACACCTTATTTACTATATATTTTTTTATGCTTTCTCTGTTATGTTTTCTTGTAAATTATGTACTTTACGCGTGTTTTTGAGTTATTAGGTACTCTAGAGTCATGCAGAAGAAAAGAAGAAGAAATCACCCAAAATTGCACAAGAAGGACAAAATCATCAATTCATCAGGTGAACATCATTGGGAGACGAATCAAGGTTAAGGGGATGCTAATCCAAGGTGTCTCCAATCCTAAGTATGGGTGTAAATATTTGTCCCAGTCTGGGAAGGCCCTTACAAGGTGACCGGGTGTTGAATAACAAATCCAACCTAACCCTATAATCGAGAGATTTATTTCTCTCTTTCATTCATTGTTCACCTGAAATTAAAGAGGAAAGCAGCCACTGCTGCTGTTATTGACAAGAGAAGCAGATTGAATGAGGGAGGAAGTCGAGAACAGAGATCGTTGATATTCGAGTAAGAAATTGAAGCTGAGATAGAGATGGGTTTTGTCTCGAGATCACTATGTTGTTGTTGAAGAAATTGTAGACACATGGAATTAGGGTTTGATTCAAGATTGAATCTGGCAGCGAGAGATAATGGTGCTGTAAATGGAATTGATGGGTTCGATCTGAGAAGAAAGAGATAGATCTGTCGTTGTGAATAAAATGGGTTTTGTGATTGTTGATTGTCATGGGTTTGGTACAGATTCGATAATGAAGACATGGAATCGAATGAGTAGATACAGATGTTGTTGAAGGTGTTCCTTAGAGATTCAATGGAGAAGATGGCGATGCTTGTACCGCAGTCGAATCAGGCGAATATTGTTGTTGTCGAACAATACAGGGAGGACTGAAACTGAATCGAGAAATTGAGGAAAATAATTAGGTCATGGAACTGAAGATTGGGTACTGATGCTTTTCATGGGTTGTAGACGGAAATGGAAGCTGGGTTTGGGTTGCTGCTAAGAAGTTCAGATGGATTCAAGAGTTGCAGGCGAGTTTGGATGGATTTTGGTGTGGTGTCTGTTGATCTGAATTTGTTTGAAGACAAGAAGAAGCTGCAGAGAATGGGTGTTTATCAGTGTTAGATACAGAGCACAATTGAGTTCCTGGTGATGAAATTGAAACGAGTTACAATTCGTATCTAAAGAACTGGTTTGTGATGATCCTGCCAATGGATTAAGGATGGATAGCTGGTGATACTTAAATTGAGAAAGAAGATGGTGGTTTTGTTGATTGGAGACATGGGTTTGGAACATAATCGATGATGAAATAAACTTGGGTTCAGTCAGGTTCAGATTAAGAACAACTGCTTCTGGATTAAGAGATGAACAATGGGTTATGTTGTTGCTTCTGGTGATAAAAAAAGAATAGATGTTGGTGGTGTTTGAATGAATGTGCTTGAAATAAATAGATGTATGCTTAGGATTCTTAACAGGAGAAGACCAAAAAGAATGGCCTGAAAAATGGTCGGGAAACAGCCAGAAACAGGGGAGACTCTGCTGAAATCATTTCTCAACTGAGTCAACTCAATACAGGATGATGAGCCGATTCAACCCAAGCAAGTAAGACCAGTCAGCTGAGTTATCATCTGACTCGTTGCTGACTCAACGGCTGACTCTTTCTTCCCTTTGACCCCTTGACTAACGGTTTCACCAGTCTGACCGTTAACTGTAACGGCATCAGACGGTATATTCCTCCGGTGACCAGCAGTGATAATCAGGTGGACGGCGATGATTTTCCGTCCGAATTCCGGTGATTCCGGGATTTTTCCGGCGACCCAAAAGTAGCAGAATTTTGTGACGAGTAATCTAGACTCATGGGTTTGAGGAATTGGGCTTGAATTTGGAAGGAGAAGGTGGAAGAGTTTTACAAAGACAAGGTTTTGGAATTTGAGCTACAAAAGGAAAGGAATTTTATTCCTAAGAGGATTGTAAGGATATTGAAGCTTATAAATAGAGAAGTTCTACACACACTTCTAGACACCTCTTTACACACACAACACTTGTGTTTTTGCTTGCTTTCAAAATTCTTCTTTTAATTATTTGTGTGAACTTTAAAAAAATTCTCCCTTTAATTATTTGTGTGAATTTCAAAAACATGAGTAGCTAATTTTCTTATTGATTGAGGATGAATTCCTAGTTCTTAACATGTTTTGAGTTTTGTTTTTAAATCTACTTTGAAGTTTTTCACATGATTATCGTTTGTTTTTACTAATAGGAATATTTATACATTCATGGTTGATTGATAGATTGTTTAGGAGGCCTACAAAATCGATTTGTTAATTGATCTAAAGCTAGTGAAAGTTAGGGGATAAGTAATCATTTCTTGACTCTTTACATAGGTAGCAAACACGAGACCTTACGGAGGGATTCCGTGGAGAAATTGATTGCGAATACAGGGCTTAACTTAATCTCCTCTAGAGAACCTTCAGAATTATTATCAGAATAGCAAGTAGAACTTGATGAAAAAGCTCCTTTTAAGCATTTCTTAAAATCAAAACTTTTAACGTCTTGCGATACGTTAACTGAGTCTTTTTTTAGTTTTCGCTCTCGCTTAACTCTACTTTGACTCATGTCTTATAGGTTGGATCTCATCAAACACAGATTGTTAGATATTTTCGTATTTGCCTGCTCTGATACCAGTTGAAAAGGTGAGGGTACCCAAATATACCTCAAGATAAAACTTTTCATACCTATAAGTCCTTTATCCGAAAGTGATTGTCTATGGACTGAGTCGTTACAATACAACTAATCGGTTCACACTTCGTGTGATCGTCTATGGATACAAGATCGAGACAATACAACAACGAAGTATGTTTACTTGATATAAAGGTTTGGACTTAACCAAACACAATAGGATTGCTTATCAAGTAAATAGGAATTAGCGTTTGTGTAATTTACTTTAATTATAATAAAACAATTATAATGCGGAAAATAAAAGTAAATTACACAACAAGATTTTGTTAACGAGGAAACCGCAAATGCAGAAAAACTCCGGGACCTAGTCTAGAATTGAATACTCTAAGGATTAAGCCGCTACACAAAATTACACCTAACTTCGTATAGTTGAGACCAAGTACCTAACTCTATAGTATACCTAGTTCCATCTGTATTCCCACGCCTCCGACTTGTGAATAAGTCACGTACTTGGAACAATCCCTTTAGTTCGTATTCCAAACAGTAAAGGAACAAGAAATCTGTTTGGTATCAACTCTATTCAACCAAGTGATATGAGTCAGACAAAGGCTCTTTCGTTTATCTCAACATAAACTCCTTCGTCGGGTCTAGATCTATCTTATGTTCAATCACCCAAAGGTAATCGGTTAAGATTAAGCCAACAACACCTTTAATCTGAAGAATCGTGTTGATGCCGATCTACTCAATTAATCAATCTAATCTACCACAAGGATAAATCGATTATTAATTGGATCCTCTTTTCCCAAACAAGTATTGTGCACACCAAAGATTATAAAACCCAAGTCAGATATTCAATATCTTCTTTGTCTTCAAATATTCTTAATCTTCAATAAACACCTGCACACAGTCACTTGAATCTCTTGTGATCAATCACGCACAGAACGGAGTTTGTTAACAATGGATTATCAAAAGATCGTCTTTAAAACTAACAACAGTCTAAATATCCCTGTCAAAACTTTGAACTAGTTTGAGTGAATCTTATATCAGAAGAGAAGATTCTCAAGAATAAACAAACTAGGTGCAATCAGATTTCAACCACCGTTAGTCAATCAAATCAATCGAAAACAAATTAAACCGCAATTATCTAGTTTCCCACCAGCGGGTCGCGCTAGACCTTCTCAATCCCAAAGAAGACTTTAAAACGACTGGTCGTAAGAGATTTCACCTAATTAGATTACTCTTCTCTCCTGTAGGCGGCTACACCAGTACCAAAGACAAAAGAGGAAGTTTGTTGTTACGAACGATTAGTTTGCTAGAAAGGTAAACTTCGTGTATTTATAGACAAGGAAGTTTGGACACCAAGGAATTTCCAAAACTGAAAATATTCTCAAGATATTCATAAATGCACAGATTCGGTTTTCATAATTCCTGGAAATGCTCTGTCCAAATATACAATCAAAATCTCTCGGAAAATCTTATTAGTAAATGCACATTACTAATTCCATAATTTCCCTACAAAGTTAAATTAATAACCTTAATTAAAAGATTCTTAACTTACTTATGTTTCGATCCTGGGATTCTATTCCCTTAGCCTTTAAGGAATATCTTTGAACAATTATAGAAATAAACATTTACAACATGTGTACAAAGTTTGTCGACATCTTTACTTTGTAAGTTCTCTTTCACACTTACAACCTTGAAACCGATTTACCACACTTCCAAACAAGTTTAGAATTGGTTCATCTGACTTCAAGAACTATGTGATTGATCAAACCAACATTCAATCACAATCATGGGTTTACGGTTCTACCAAAACAAGTTTCGGTTCTACCTCCATATGAGTACTACGGATAGTCACACTAGCTTCCCAAAGATTCGGTTGACTAGGTACTAGGATCGGTTCCCCACGTATATATGGTATTAAACTCATATGTGCTGCACATGTCCATAGGATCGGTTCCCCTTTCTGCTATAAACCTTGTTGCACCCCATATAAGGATCGGTTCCCTATTGCACTGCACCCCTTAGGTTCGGTTCCCTTTCCCTCACTAGGATTGGTTTTTTACCCCCAACAAGGATCGGTTCCCTTTCCCCAAGGCACATACAATCCGATCATACCAGGTGATTACTTAAGATTGGTTTTACTAATAAAAGTTATATCAATACAAAAGTCGGGACTTTGTTAATAGTTATACCAAGAACACAACAAGTTGGGAGCGGTTATACTCCATCACACATATTGGTTGTTCATAAGATATGCAATGAATAACAAAACCAATAACTCCCGGTAATTTCCTTTTCGGTCCACAAACAAGTTTATGAACTTACTTCCTTAGAACACATGTAAACATTGTTCCCTAGGATGAAATCCTCACCTTATACACATACATAATCACAATAGCATTCAAATGATTATGGCGATGTCTTATCTACAAAGTTTAATGGTTAATCAATAAACCTCGTATTGTATTCCTTAATAGTATGTCTATCTAGAGTTCAAACATGCTTCGCAGTTATGTTTTCAATATGCACGACTTGAAAGATACGTTAGGGAATGAAACAGTTCAAGTAAAATATCACTAACCTCAAGTGGAAGGATGATTGTTGTCGTTGTAGATCCTTGCTTCTTCACATCTTCGAGATTTCGCAGTACTTATAATGTCTCATATCCTAATACTTTCAATCTAACCTATACGAAAGTTTAATACATAATCAAGCGACTCTTAACATGAGTTTTGATTCACTAAAATACGACAACTAAACTTGACATACCAACGCTTGGTGGATTCAACCGAGCAATGCTCTAACAATCTCCCCCTTTGTCAATTTTAGTGACAAAACTCTTACATCATATGGATAAAGAAATTAGAAGAATTCATTACACTCCGCTTGATTCCCGATTCAACAGCACGGTAAAACTGCTTACATTCAATCCTTCAAAATGTCGTTGTTGACATTATGATAACAAAGCTATTACTCCCCCTAAGGAAGATAGGTAGATATCGCACGCACATCTTTTTTATACCAATCAATATGACATGTTACTCCCCCTTAGTCTGTGCTTTCACTCTTTCGTTAGATATAACATTCAAGCACCAATATTCTTTTCCTTAGTGATACCAATTAATATAAAATCAATGCCAGTATCACTTGTTTACTCCATATATTTCTCCCCCTTTTTGTCACAAAAATGACAAAGAAACGAAAAAATAAAGGACAACACGAAAAGAATCTTACAAATCTCAGAATAGACTTGCAAACCTGTAGAGTTAGGCATGAGGGTTCCATACATCACGTTCTGATAACCCATATCAAAACTGAAACTACAAGTAGTCTTATTTTGATATGTTACCAAGGAAACAATTTCCCGAAAAAAAATTTTCCCGTTTAGTTTAGCAAACCAAAAACAACTAATCACATTAGTCCCTTTGCTAAACCGATTGTTCAAGAACAACCGCTTAATTCGATAAGACCAAAATAAAGATAAACTCCATTTTTCTCATCAGGTTCTAATTATCCATAAACTTAGACCTTTCAATTTCAAACAAACCAAATACTAGGTTAGTTAACTAGCATTTCTTTGTTTAGGCATTCGATTAGACTTTAGTAAACGAAACCTCACTTTGATAAGACAAACTAAGATCAGAATTAACTTAGTTTCTTATCCGGAATCGAATTGTACTAAACAACTCATCCCGTACACATATTATTTCGTTAAGCCATAAATAATTCATACAAACCAATATAAATCAACTTGCAAAATTATTCACCTCAACTGGAAGCAATTGAATCAACATAGACATCAAAAGCACCACAATTGCACCGTAATTTTGTAAGCCTAAACCATTGATATTATACCAAAGCAAAATCCCAAAGGTTTTTATTAACCGGAACGAATTGAATCACACACATATCAATTGTACCGAAATTTTGTAAGCCTTGATAGACACATTTTTGTGTCTGAATTGTCCTCAGTGTCTCTATTGCTAGCGCTTGATTTTGTACTTATTATGGTGTTTTTATGTTTGTGTAGGTGTTTTTGGAGAAATACACTTGTGTGGAAAAAGTTTCTCAAAAAATGCTATTTGGACCCCTGGAGGACATTTGCTATAGGGACCCCAGATTTGGCTAAGGGACACCCAAGGTTATGCGTAGCCCATTTTTGTCCACAACACCCATCTTCTTCAAATTCAAATTTCGAAATTTGGCGAAAAATGGAGCAGTAAACTGCATAATTTTCGATCGGATTTTGGACATGTTACACAGAGAGTCGATGGGTGGGATTTGCTGGGATGACGCAACTAGCATTAACAGGCTGGATATGGGTGATTTCGTCAAACGAAATTGGCTGGATTCTCAGTGAGAAGGAACACGGCATATGCACATACATGAGTTATTCTCGAGATTTTTAGAGTTATCTTTGGGAATTCTGCATGTGGCTGGAGGGACTTGAAGTTGTTTTGATTGTTTACTGAGTGTGTTGGAGTATTTCAAAACCATGCAGACGCGTGATGGAGCTAAAAAAAGGAAGATTATTCTCATAACAGACCGTGGAAGATAAACATAATTATTACGGGATTATTCGCATTCACTCAGGAATATCTTGGTGCTGTTGGGTATAAATAAGTGAATGGAGTTGAGGCGAGGAGGGCGGGAGAGTTTGGGAGAGTTAGAGAGCATCACAGAGCCGAAAACTCGAGTTGCAGAGAACACCATTTCTGCTGCTGCAGAACTGAAGAACAGACTGACGAAGACAGTCGTTTATCAACAGTGACAACGACAGACACGTGAGGGTCGTAGAGAGACAACAACAACAGTTCTCTTTTATCGTTCTTTGTTACAGTGTTTTGCAACAATTATAAACGTTGCAAATACCCAATTTTTCATTATTTTCTCTCCATTTCATCTTTATAAACAAATTTTGAGCATGAATCAATACTTTGAGCAAGTTTATACAATGATGAGCTAAACCCATCCTCTGGGGCGACGAAGGAAGCTATTTCGCCAATAAAATGTGGTAATCTCTATTTTATTTAATTTATGCAATTATTATATGATTATTTGCCTTGATAAATAAATAGAAAAAAATGGTTTTTGTTAAACAATTGTTAATTCAATTGATGGTGCATGGTAGCCTAGGGTTTTGATGTCCCATACTTTCGATTTACAATTGTTATTTCTAAAAAAAATCAACTTTTGCAATATTTAGAATCAATTTGAATGAAGGATTTTCATAATTATAATTAGAGAATATAAAATCACTTTAATATTGGTAATTAGTGGAATCCATAGCCCCAGTCTTCTCCATATTTTTCATATCACTTTTATTTAAGTTTCCTATATTTTTATTTAAAATTAAGTCTAAAATAATGTTCCTTCACAAGTCTCAACGAACCATTTTACTACAACAACTTTGAAAATACATCAAAATTTTGGCGCCGCCGACGCGGACTTGTCTTTAGGCTAGAGTTTTTAGATTTTTTTTTTTTTTTAGGTTTTTAGTTTTATTTGTTCTTCTTTACGTTTTTGGGTTTTTGTCTTTTTCTTTCAGATTTTGGAATTTGGAGCGAAAGAAAATTTTGCCAAAGCTTTTGGTATATACTTAAAGACCGGAGTAAAAGGCAAAGCGAAAGGAGCGAAAGAAGAAGATTTAAAAAAAAAAAAGAGAGAGACATTTTTATTTTTGTAGATTTTTATTTTTTTTAGACTTTCTTTTTCTTTTGCACTTTAAATTTTTGGACTTTGGACTTTAAATTTTGGGACATTATTTTTTAAACCCTACGGAAGGGTGGTTTATATATAAACTGTTTCCAGAGAAGGACGGTGATTACGATATCTCCTCGGCACCTCGGGTTCGTACATGACATAGGAGTCGTGGCCCGAGTTGACTACAAAGGTTCATCCCCCATCTGGTACGGGAGGTAAGTTTGTCGAAACACTCGCGAATCCCCTGACAGCGAGTTACTGTCTTCCTTCGTATGCATATATGTTGAGGACTTGAAAAGGACTGCTTTAATTTCCTAGTAAAGGGAAAGGACTGGCCATACAAGATAAGGGTTCGGATTTCATCACCGTTCTCTTCTTGCCCGCCTTAGGAAAGCGACACCAAACACGAACCTAAGCCTAAAATTTTGACTAGAACGAGACCGATAGGGTAACGAGCTTAACAGGAAAGTCATTCGAAAGATATTGGTTACTCTTTTAAGCATACTTCGAAGTTCTTGACGGTTACTTTAAGTTGAATGCGTGACTGCGCAGCCTTGTAATACCGGTGAGGCCTTGGGTATCAATGCTCCACCGAGCTTCCTTCGACTCTATTCAACTTACTTTAACTCGGATTGATTCCAGAGGGGTTTGCTTAAATTGTAACGAATTCCCGTTCAAAGGATTAGAAGCTGGTCTAGAAACAATTTAAGTGGAGCCATCATGCTTTTTGTTTGCTAGAAATCAGTAGGTTTGTTGTAGTGGAGTCAGCCTTGTTTGTGTTTGCATAGAACATCCCTTCCGTTTTAGGACTTTTCTTTTTGATTTTGTTTTTCCAATGTATGCCAGAAGTTTTTAAACGGGCTTGGAAAAGAAACACTCTAGGTCGTTTGATTAGTGACAAACCTAGTAGTTCTTCTTGTGAAGGCGGGGAGCTCGAAGACTCTTCTTTTGAGAGCCCCGTTTTTGGAAACTTCAGTTTTGAGAATCCGTCTCTTCGTGAGGAAAGTACCCCTAGTACTCCTAGTCCTTTGGTAGTGCCAGAAATGGAAACTTTGAAAGCTTTGCTAAACCCAACTAGGACCTCTCGTCCGTCTTGTATCAAGTTAGCTGAAACCGAGGCAAATTATGAACTGAAACCTGGGACTTTACAGATGCTCCCAATGTTTTTAGGGAAGGAGAATGAGAACCCCTATTTTCATGTTAGGGAATTTGAGGAAGTTTGTAGTACTCTAAAAATTAAAAACCTAAGTGATGATGCGTTGAAACTTAGGTTATTCCCCTTTTCCTTAAAAGATAAAGCCAAATCTTGGCTGTATAGTTTGGACTCTGAGCCAATTGAAACCTATGACCAACTTACTTCTGCCCTTATACATAAGTTTTTTCCAAGGCATAAAACATCGTCTATTAGGACACAAATATGTACTTTTGCCCAACAAGAGGGAGAATCTTTATATAGGTACTTAGAAAGGTTCAATGACTTGATATCTCAATGTCCTCATCATGGTTTGGAGAAGGTTAGGTTAGTTCAGATCCTCTACGAGGGTTTAGATTATTCATCAACAACCATGGTTGAGTCCTTATACACAGGTGGGTTTGAGAATAAAACTGTTGATGAAGCGATGACATTTTTGAATGAAATCGCCGATAAGACCCAACGATGGGAAAATATTAGGGAACCCCAAAAAACAATTCTTCTAAGTATAGGAAATGTTAATAGGGTAGAAGGATCTCACGAGTCAGATGCCAAAATAGCAGCTATAGCCAAAAGGTTAGAAGCCTTAGAATTATGTCACTCTAGTGGTAGTAGTGGAAGAAATGAGCCTTTTTTGGAAGGCCATGTTGTTGAAGAGCAAGCCAACGCTCTTTATAACAACACTAGGTTTGATAACCGACAGAAGTTTGACCCATATTCAGAAACCTATAACCCTGGCTAGAGAAACCATCCAAACCTTTCTTGGTCCAAGGGCCAGAATCAAGGTCAGTCTAGTAATGCTCAGGTTCCCCCAGGTTTTGGCTATACTAAGAATCCTTCATCTCTGGCACAGTTTCAGAACCCTTCGGATAAGAAGATTATGAGTTTAGAAGAGTCTCTTGCTTTGTTAACTCGTAACACTGTGCAGTTTCAGCAATCTGTTGCTCAAGGTTTAGAAGAAAATAAGAGAATAGGTCAGGCTAACTCTCAGGCTATTTCCGAGTTGAAAACCCAGGTTCGTCAGATAAATGAGTCTTTAAGAGAAAGAGGTAAGTTTCCTAGTCAGACTCAACCCAACCCTAGAGGAATTAATGAAGTAGGTGAAAGACCATCTGATCATGTGAATGCTATTAAAACCCTTAGGAGTGGTAGAGAGATAGACAACAAGGTTTCCATGCCTGATAGTGAACATGTTGTAGTTCACCCTTCTGAACCAGAAACTGAGGAGACTGATAGAGTCTCTAAAGAGACCAATGAGGGTCATATTGAGCCCGGCTTTGTCCCTAGAGACCCATTCCCACAGCTGCTAGTTCCAACTAAGAGGGAGTCCAATTTTAATAATATACTGGAGGTTTTTAAGCAGGTAACTATCAACCTTCCACTACTAGATGCAATTAAGCAGATTCCCTCTTATGCCAAGTTTCTCAAGGATATGTGTACGTGAAAGCGAAAGCTTAATGTCCAGAAGAAAGCCTTTCTAGCTAGTCACGTGAGTTCTATTATTCAGAATACCACTACTCCTAAGTATAAAGACCCAGGGTCCCCTACCATTTCTTGCACAATGGGTAAATACCGTGTTGAGAAAGCGTTGCTTGACTTAAGAGCTCGTGTGAACTTACTACCATATCATGTGTACCTTAAGCTAGGACTTGGTGAGATGAAACCTACCCAGATGACACTTCAGTGAGCTGATAGGTCCGTTGAAATTCCTCGTGGTGTGATCGAGGATGTTCTCATATAGGTTGAAAAGTTTATTTATCCAGTGGATTTTGTTATCCTAGATACCCAACCTGTCCCTGACCCAGAGAACCAGATACCGGTAATTTTAGGTCGCCCGTTTTTAGCTACATCCAATGCGATCATTAACTGTCGAATTGGTATTATGAAATTGTCTTTTGGTAACATGACTATTGAGCTGAACATTTTTAATATTAGTAAGCTACCCTCTGAACTAGATGACTCGAACATAGAAGAGGTGAACATGATAGGAACATTAGTCGAGGAGTCATTAACAAACACTTTGTTAGAAGATCCATTAGAGAAATGCCTAGCTCACTTTGGGATTGATTTTGATGATGATGATGTGATTAATGAGGTGAATGCTTTGTTAGATTCAACACCTTTGTTAGATACTAGTAATGGATGGAAACCTAAAGTCGAACCACTACCAGTTTATGAGTCTACCCTAGTTCCTTCGTTAGAAGAGCCTCCTAAGTTGGACCTAAAACCATTGCCAGATTCCCTGAGATATAGGTTTTTAGGCCCGTCTGAGACTTTACCTGTGATTATTTCTTCCGTCTTGGATAGTGACCAGGAAAGTAGGCTAGTAACCGTCCTTCAAAACAACAAGGAAGCTTTAGGGTGGACCATAGCTGACATTAAGGGTATAAGTCCCACTGTTTGTATGCATCAGATCTATTTAGAGAGTGAAACCAAACCTTCTATGGAGATGCAACGTCGACTAAACCCTAATATGAAAGAGGTAGTTCGAAACGAGGTCCTTAAGTTGTTAGATTCAGACATTATCTACCCCATTTCAGACAGTAAGTGGGTCAGCCCCGTTCAGGTTGTTCCCAAGAAATCCGGTATTACTATAGTCCAGAATGATAACAATTAGTTAATCCCGACCCGAGTGACCACGGGTTGGCGTGTTTGTATTGACTATAGGAAATTGAACAAGGTCACTAGGAAGGAACACTTTCTCCTTCCCTTCATCGACCAGATGCTAGAGAGATTAGCTGGACATAGTCACTACTACTTTTTAGATGGCTATTCTGGATATAATCAGATCGTTATTGCCCCAGAAGACCAGGAGAAAAACACTTTTACCTGTCCTTTTGGTACCTTTGCGTATAGACGCATGCCTTTTGGGCTTTGTAATGCCCCTGCGACTTTTCAGCGTTGCATGATGAGCATATTTTCTGACATGGTAGAACGGTTCTTAGAGGTCTTTATGGATGATTTTTCAGTGTTTGGTTCGTCTTTCGATGAGTGCTTGCATCATTTGTCACTAGTGTTGACTAGGTGTAAGGAAAAGAATTTAGTGCTTAATTGGGAGAAATTTCACTTCATGGTTCGTTCAGGAATTGTTTTAGGGCATATCGTATCTTCTAAGGGTATAGAGGTAGATAAAGCCAAAGTTGACCTGATTAAGACTTTACAGGTCCCAAAAACGTAAGAGATATTAGGTCATTCTTAGGGCATGTAGGTTTTTATCGTCGATTCATTAAGGATTTTAGCTTAATTTCTAGACCTCTTTGTAATTTGCTTGCAAAAGATGTTAAGTTTGTCTTTGATGATGCTTGTTTAGAGGCTTTTGAGAAGCTTAAGAATTTACTCACTACCGCCCCCATAGTCCAGGCACCCAACTGGAACCTACCCTTTGAGATCATGTGTGATGCTTCAGATTATGCTATCGGTGTTGTGCTAGGTCAGCGAGAAAACAAATTACTTCATGTGATTTACTATGCTAGCAAAACTCTGAATGATTCCCAGTTGAACTATACCACTACTGAGAAGGAACTGTTAGCCATTGTGTTTGCCTTAGACAAGTTTAGACCCTATCTCTTAGGTTCTAAGATCATCATATATACTGATCATGCTTCTTTGAAATATCTTTTGTCTAAGAAGGATACAAAACCTAGATTGATTAGGTGGATCCTTTTGTTGTAAGAGTTTTCTCCATACATTAGAGACAAAAAGGGTACCGGAAATGTTGTAGCATACCACTTGTCTAGGCTAGTTGTTAGTTCCCATGATGATTCCCTTCCTATAAGGGATATCTTTCCTGATGAACAATTGTTCTTTGTTACCCAATTACCTTGGTATGCGAATATAGTGAACTATCTTTTTACTGGTCGAATGCCCCAACATTGGGGTAAACAAGATCGTTCTAGGTTTTTAGCTGAGGTTAAGCACTTCTTCTGGGATGATCCTTATTTGTTTAAGTATTGTCCAGGCCAGATTATTAGAAGATGTATACTTGAGAGTGACCAGTCAAGTATTATTTCATTTTGTCATGATCATGCTTGTGGGGGTCACTTTAGTGCTAGGAAAACTGCTGCTAAGATATTGCAGTGTGGATTCTATTGGCCTTCGTTGTTTAAAGACTCCCACAGTTACTGTGTGACTTGTGAACGTTGCCAGAAATTAGGAACCATTTCCCGTAGGAACATGTTGCCCTTGAACCCTATTTTAGTTGTGGAGGTCTTTGATGTGTGGGGTATTGACTTTATGGGTCCGTTTCCTAATTCTTTTGGTAACTTATACATCCTTGTCGCTGTAGACTATGTCTCTAAGTGGATTGAGGCGGCTGCGTGTAAAACCAATGACCATAGGGTTGTGATTGAGTTCTTGAAAAATAATATACTTACACGTTTTGGTACACCGCGATCTATAATTAGTGACGGAGGGTCGCACTTTTGTGATGGACCTTTTAGGCTTTTGACGAAGAAATATAGTATTACACATAAGGTAGCTACCCCGTATCATCCACAGACTAGTGGTCAGGTAGAAGTTTCCAATAGGGAGATAAAACGTATATTAGAGAAAACAGTTAATCCTAATCGGAAAGACTGGTCGTCTAGGCGAACTGATGCCTTATGGGCTTACCGAACTGCGTTTAAGATTCCCATTGGAATGTCACCTTATCGACTTGTGTATGGCAAGGCATGTCACTTACCTGTTGAGTTAGAACATATAGCTTATTGGGCTGTTAAGAAGCTAAATTTTTCACTTGACAAGGCAGGAGCCCATAGGAAACTCCAGCTCAATGAGTTGGAAGAGATTCGTAGAGATGCATACGATAGTGCTAAGGAGTATAAGAACAAAATGAAACTTGTGCATGATAGAAATATCTTAAGAAAGTCATTTTCTCTAGGTCAAAAAGTTCTTCTGTATGATACCCGCTTGCATTTTTTCCCTGGGAAGTTACGTTCTCGGTGGATGGTTCCTTTTATTGTTCGCACTGTCTTTCCTCATGGAGCTGTTGAGATCGAGACACCGGATGGTAGTAGTTCTTCAAAGGTTAACGGTCAGAGATTAAAACCCTTTTTAGAGCCCTTTCCTACAGATGATATTGAGGAGGTCCCTCTGGAGGACCCTGTTTACCCTTGATTGACCATCGAGGCGATTGTATGTTGTTGTATATTAGTTTTTGATTTCTATCTTCACCCAGGTACTATCTTTCCGACTTCTCTCTTTACTAATTCCTCATGTTACTTTACTGTTTGGTATTGCTCTTTCTGTAGAAACATTGAGGACAATGTTAGATTTAAGTTTGGGGGTGGGGAAGAAACTTTTTATTAGCTTTTAGTTGCAATAAATAAACTCCAGAGCCTAGAAATTTATGCCTATTAAGGATGGCACTAACCAATCTAAGTGGATGGAAGCATTTTGGTTATAGGAGTTGAGGAACCAATCTGACTAGATGGCAACATCTAAAGAGTCTATTCATAAAAACACAGAGCTCAGGTGTTAGAAATAACATGATAGTTTCACCATATCTCGTTGAGTCCTTTTCACTTCTGTTTTTATTTTGTTTTGTTTTTAAACTATGTTTTTCTAAGTGATTAGGTGGGGCTCACGATTCAAGTTGTTACCAATGCTAGGGTGAATTAGAGTGATTGAGATACAAAAAAAAATAAAAAAAATAATAATAATAAAAAAAAAAAGACCAGACCATTAGACCAACTGGAATAAATTCAATAAAGTCGACCATTGGAACCCTTGTATATGCCAGTTGTGTTGACCTAGAGTTAGGATTATCGACCACTGGTACCCTTGTATATGCCAGTGTGCTGATATTAGTCAGAACGATATCTCAGTCCATTAGGATAGGTTCATTTTGGCGGAGGCCTTCAGACAGATATGAGAAACACCGTTCACCTAGTAAACATCAAAACCATCTATGTTTTTCTATATCCATCTTCTTGATATATCCATGTGATTAGTTTTGACTCCGGATATTGATGTCCATAGTGCGACTATCTGAGTAGAGCTCTATCACTTCATATGAATTTTAGTATGCTTGAGTGCAAACTCGTGTACAACAATTGGAATTTCGCATCAGGGTACTTCCTCCTGTAGTCAATAAGTGCCAACCAAGGAGATTCTTTAGTGCCTTCCAAGGCTCTGTGTAGATAGCTAGGGTCTGGAGTATAAGGTTTTGTGGGTATACCTCTGGTAATCCCTCCGGAGACAACACTCCGCCACTAGGGACACCTAGGGGTTTAAAGGCTTATTGCATATGCTAAATGCAATCCACTATGCCTGCGACAGTGAGTTAGGATTTTATTTCTATTTTATATTTTCTCGAGGACTAGCAAATAATAAGTTTGGGGATATTTGATAGACACATTTTTGTGTCTGAATTGTCCTCAGTGTCTCTATTGCTAGCGCTTGATTTTGTACTTATTATGGTGTTTTTATGTTTGTGTAGGTGTTTTTGGAGAAATACACTTGTGTGGAAAAAGTTGCTCAAAAAATGCTATTTGGACCCCTGGAGGACATTTGCTATACGGACCCCAGATTTGGCTAAGGGACACTCAAGGTTATGCGTAGCCCATTTTTGTCCACAACACCCATCTTCTTCAAATTCAAATTTCGAAATTTGGCGGAAAATGGAGCAGTAAACTGCAGAATTTTCGATCGGATTTTGGACATGTTACACAGAGAGTCGATGGCTGGGATTTTCTGGGATGACGCAACTAGCATTAACAGGATGGATATGGGTGATTTCTTCAAACGAAATTGGCTGGATTCTCAGTGAGAAAGAACATGGCATATGCACGTACATGAGTTATTCTCGAGATTTTTAGAGTTATCTTTGGGAATTCTACGTGTGGCTGGAGGGACTTGAAGTTGTTTTGATTGTTTACTGAGTCTGTTGGAGTATTTCAAAACCATGCAGACGCGTGATGGAGCTAAAAAAAGGAAGATTATTCTCATAACAGACCGTGGAAGATAAACATAATTATTACGGGATTATTCGCATTCACACAGGAATATCTCGGTGTTGTTGGGTATAAATAAGTGAATGGAGTTGAGGCGAGGAGGGCTGGAGAGTTTGGGAGAGTCAGAGAGCATCACAGAGCCAAAAAATCGAGTTGCAGAGAACACCATTTCTACTGCTGCAGAACTGAAGAACACGAAGAACAGACTGACGAAGACAGTCGTTTATCAACAGTGACAACGACAGACACGTGAGGGTCGCAGAGAGATAACAACAGCAGTTCTCTTTTATCGTTCTTTGTAACAGTGTTTTGCAACAATTATAAACGTTGCAACTACCCGATTTTTCATTATTTTCTCTCCATTTCATCTTCGTTAACAAATTTTGAGCATGAATCAATACTTTGACCAAGTTTATACAATGATGAGCTAAACCCATCCTCTGGGGCGACGGAGGAAGCTATTTCGCCAATAAAATGTGGTAATCTCTATTTTATTTAATTTATGCAATTATTATATGATTATTTGCCTTGATAAATAAATAGAAAAAAATGGTTTTTGTTAAACAATTGTTATTTCAATTGGTGGAGCATTCTAGCCTAGGGTTTTGATGTCCCATACTTTCGATTTACAATTGTTATTTCTAAAAAAAATCAACTTTTGCAATATTTACAATCAATTTGAATGAAGGATTTGCATAATTATAATTAGAGAATATAAAATCACTTTGATATTGGTAATTAGTGGAATCCATAGCCCCAGTCTCTCCATATTTTTCATATCACTTTTATTTAAGTTTCCTATATTTTTATTTAAAATTAAGTCTAAAATAATCTTCCTTCACAAGTCTCAACGAACCTTTTTACTACAACAACTTTGAAAATACATCAAGCCTAAACCATTGAAACTATACAAAAGCAAGCTAACAATAGTTTTTCTTAACCGGAACCAATTGAATCACACACACACACATCAATTGTACCGAAGTTTTGGAAGCCTAAACGATCGATACCACACAATAAACCAAGATAACAATAGTTTTTCTTAACAAGAACCAATTGAAACACACATCCACGCACACATCATGGAATAAATATCAATTGAACCTAAATTTTGTTAAGCAAAAGAAACAAATATATATAAAATAAACTCAGGTTTTTCTTAAACAGGAAAACAATTAACTAACAAGATTCTTACCTCAAATTTCGCATCCACTTCTCCAATATGATAGCAACTTCGTCCAGGGAGAATTGATATCGAAATATCCCCACGTTGTCATCCTTATGCGTGAACAAAAGAATAACAACATACCTCAACCTTTACCAGAGAAAGGTTGAAAACCGGTTTTAACTATTGCAAGCAAAAGTTGAAAACCGTTGAAACACATATGCTTTTAAGCTAAACCAAAACCGATTCAACATATTGTGACTTTTCACGTATTGTTTCCATTAGAACTCCTCATATTCCTTTGATAAAGCCTACCTACTAGGGCTAGAAATTAACCCGTTAAATCAAAAAGTCACCCAAACCATGAGGGTTTACAACATATGAGATTGAACATTAAGGTAGTAAAACCGAAATTAAACATCCCATAAATCACTTTGCAATACACCATAAATATTAAACATAAAATCAAGTATTGCAATTACCTCAATCTTGTAGGAAATTGAATTATCAAAACAATGCAAAAAGAATGAGGTCATTCCGAATTCGGACGAAGAAGTTATGGGCAAAACAGTTTTACACTTCTTCATAAGGGGACCTCTCTCTAGGATCGGTTCCCTTACATGACATGGTACTATGATCTGTTCCCATGAGGGTACTAGGACCGGTTCCCATGAGGGTACTTGTGACAGATCACAACACTCAACTGTTTTCGACATAACTTTTGCATACGATGTCCGAATTCAGTGATTTTTGGCTCGTTTTGACCACAAAAGCAAGAGCTACACATATATGATCAGTAGATATCAATATCATCAACTCAAAATTACCGTTTCTATCAAAAGCTCAAATATAGATAGATAAGGTATGAGTATAGAAGATAAATCTCCCTAAAGATGTTAATTAGTCATATAATAATCGAGAGATCATGTGATCAGTTTTTCATGTGCTTCCTCACCTTTAAAAAATATTGAGCACTAAGGTGAGCATGCACATTCTAACACAACTAGGTTGTGTTAAGTTGATCCTTGTCTTGCACGTCACGAGTGACTAAGACCGAATCATCATTCTTGACCTCTTGCTTGGTTTGTTTTCTCTTGTTTTTCTTCTTGGGCTTGTGATGAAGAGTGTCATTATCACAATATTTACTAGTACAAGAGATTTCAGACATAATGTCTTTCTTTAGTCTTTCAAGAAGACTCTTGTAATTATTGTTACCAACAATTAACAACTGAGAGTCATTCTTGTGACTAACTTTTGGTCCCTTCTTGGCTATGGAGGATTTTGGGACCCATTTAGAGTTGGGTTTCGCAGGAGCAGCTTTCTCCTTCATAATAACATTAGAATCATTGTCCTTTTGAATATTTTGTGAAACACCCTTTCTCCAATTTGGAACATCAGATCTTGTCTTTGCATTTACAAAGTTATCTCTCTTTGTATATTCGGGTCTTTTATGAGATGACCTTGTCGAGTGATATGTAAAATTCGAACTATCATTATAATAATTATTTTACCTAAACTTAGGACAATACCGATCTGAGTTCTTAAGAGGAGAAAATTTAGCCAATTCGTTTGATACAATAGAAATCGCATCTTGCATCTTATGAACTTTGCATCCCTATTGCAAATGTCCTTTATTATCACAAAAATAACAATGCTTAATATAAATATACGAAGTATGAGTTTTAGTGTTACCTTTTTGTGGATCATCTTGCATTGGAGATCGACGAGTGTTCTTCTTCTTAGCAGAGGTGTTCTCTTTGATTACTGCTGGTTGAACACTATTCTTAGGCTTGACAGACGTTTCTTCTTTACAAGAGATATGAGCATTTTTGCCATCAGTGGAAGCCTATGATTGAGAAGAATTTGTAGCTTTAACAAATTTACTTCTTTGCTAATATTTGAAGCATTTATTCCCTTATAACCCAATCCTCGTGTATCATGTCGATTTCTACTTGCTTCTAACATTGAGGTTAACTTGTTTAAGCTTTCATTGGATTTTTCAGTTCCAAATTTTTTTCTTCCAACATCTTGATTTTATCAAGAGCACTGTCTAGATCAGCCTCAAGGCGTTTTTCTCGTGAGAGATATACACCTTCTTTCTCTTCAAAACTCTTTTGTTGAGAGTTAATCCTTGCATCAGATTCAACAAGTTTCTCTTCCAACAAATGAATTTTTTCAATAGCAGCATCACGCTCCTCTTTTAACAGTCTTGCTTGAGAGAGACTAGCGTTTGCTTTTTCTTCAAGACCCTGAATTTGTTGAGATGTGTCTTGCCTCAATTTTTCGTAGTCTAGATGATTCCTTTCAAATTCAGTAGTCTTTAATTGTAAAGTAACCTGAAATTCCTTTATGTGCTCACTAGACACACTTATGATAATTTTGTTAGATAACAACTCCTCGCGAAACTTTTCCAACATAGAGTATGTAACCTCTGATTCAAAAGGTGGTTTACAAACCTATTGTGATACGTTAACTGAGTCTTTCAATAATTTTCGCTTTCACTTAATCTTACTTTGACTCATTTCTTATAGGTCGGATCGCACCAAACACAGATTGTTAGATCATTTCGTGTTTTCCTGCTCTGAACCAATTGAAAAGGCGAGGGTACCCAAATATACCTCAAGCTAAAACTTTTCCTACCTATAAGTCCTTTCTCCGAAAGTGATTTTCTATGGACTGAGTCGATACAATACAACTAATCGATTCACACTTCGTGTGATCGTCTATGGATACGAGATCGTGACAATACAACAACGAAGTATGTTTACTTGATATAAAGGTTCGTACTTAACCAAATACAATAGGATTGCTTATCAATTAAATAGGAATTAACGTTTGTGTAATTTACTTTAATTATAATAAAGCAATTATAATGCGGAAATAAAAGTAAATGACACAGCAAGATTTTGTTAACGAGGAAACCGAAAATGCAGAAAACCCCCGGGACCTAGTCCAAAATTGAATACTCTCAGGATTAAGCCGCTACACAAAATTACACCTAACTTCGTATAGTTGAGACCAAGTACCTAACTCTATAGTATACCTAGTTCCATCTGTATTCCCACGCCTCCGACTTGTGAATAAGTCACGTACTTGGAACAATCCCTTTAGTTCGTATTCCAAACAGTAAAGGAACAAGAAATTTGTTTGATATCAACTCTATTCAACCAAGTGATATGATTCAGACAAAGGTTCTTCCATTTATCTCAACATAAACTCCTTCGTCGGGTCTAGATCTATCTTATGTTCAATCACCCAAAGGTAATCAGTTAATATTAAGCCAACAACACCTTTAATCCGAATAATCGTGTTGATTCCGATCTACTCAATTAATCAATCCAATCTACCACAAGGATAAACTGATTATTAATTGGATCCTCTTTTCCCAAAAAAAGTATTGTGCACACCAAAGATTATAAAACCCAAGTCAGATCTTCAATATCTTCTTTGTCTTCAAATCTTCTTAAATCTTTAATAAACACCTGCACACAAACACTTGAATCTCTTGTGATCAATCACGCACAGAACGGAGTCTGTTAACAATGGATTATCACAATATCGTCATTAGAACTAACAACAGTCTAAAGATCTCTGTCGAAACTCTGAATTAGTTTGAGTGAATCTTATATCATAAGAGAAGATTCTCAAGAAAAACAAACTAGTTGCAATCATATTTCAACCATCGTTAGTCAATCAAATCAATCGAAAACAAAGATAAACCGCAATTATCTAGTTTCCCACCAACGGGTCGTGCTAGAGATTCTCAATCCCAAAGAAGACTTTAAAACGAGCGGCCGTAAGAGATTTCACCTAATTAGATTACTCTCCTCTCCGATAGGTGGCTACACCTAACAAAGACAAAAGAGGAAGTTTGTTGTTACGAATGATTAGTTTGCTAGAAAGGCAAACTTCGTGTATTTATAGACAAGGAAGTTTGGACACCAAGGAATTTCCAAAACCGAAAATATTCTCAAGATATTCATAAATGCACAGATTCGGTTTTCATAATTCCTGGAAATGCTCTGTCCAAAAATTCAATCGAAATCTCTTGCAAAATCTAATTAGTAAATGCACATTACTAATTCCATAACTTCCCTACAAAGTTAAATTAATAATCTTAATTAAAAGATTTTTAACTTACTTATGTTTCGATCCTGGGATTCTCTTCCCTTAGCCTTTAAGGAATATCTATGAACAATTATAGAAATAAACATTCACAGCACGTGTTCAAAGTTTGTCGACATCTTTACTTTGTAAGTTCTCTTTCACACTTACAACCTTGAAACCAATTTTCCACACTTCCCAACAAGTTTAGAATTGGTTCATCTGACTTTCAAGAACTATATGATTGATCAAACCAACATTCAATCACAAACATGGGTTTACGGTTCTACCAAAACAAGTTTCGGTTATACCTCCATGTGAGTACTACGCATAGTCACACTAGCTTCCCAAAGATTCGGTTGACTAGGTACTAGGATCGGTTCCCCACATATATATGGTATTAAACTCATATGTGTTGCACATGTCCATAGGATCGGTTCCCCTTTCTGCTATAAACCTTGTTGCACCCCATACAAGGATCGGTTCCCTATTGCACTGTGCCCCTTAGGTTCGGTTCCCTTTCCCTCACTAGG
Source organism: Papaver somniferum (assembly GCF_003573695.1). Taxonomy (NCBI): domain Eukaryota; kingdom Viridiplantae; phylum Streptophyta; class Magnoliopsida; order Ranunculales; family Papaveraceae; genus Papaver; species Papaver somniferum. Next base: position 112,135,971 of record NC_039365.1, read on the forward strand.
ATCGGTTCCCTACCCCCAACAAGGATCGATTCCCTTTCCCCAACAAGGATCGGTTCCCTTTCCCCAAGGCACATACAATCCGATCATACCAGGTGATTACTTAAGATTGGTTTTACTAATAAAAGTTATACCAATACAAAATTCAGGACTTTGTGAATAGTTCTACCAGTAACACAACAACTTGTGAGCGTTTATACTCTATCACACATATTGGTTGTTTATAAGATATGCAATGAATAACAAAACCAATAACTCCCGGAAATTTCCTTTTCCGCCCATAAACAAGTTTATGAACTTACTTCCTTATAACACATGTAAACATTGTTCCCTAGGATGAAATCCTCACCTTATACCCATACATAATCACAATAGCATTCAAATGATTATGGCGATGTCTTATCTACAAAGTTTAATGGTTAAGCAATAAACCTCGTATTGTATTCCTTAATACTATGTCTATCTAGAGTTCAAACATGCTTCGCACTTATATTTTCAATACGCACGACTTGAAAGATACGTTAGGGAATGAAACAGTTCAAGTCAAATATCACTAACCTCAAGTAGAAGGATGATTGTTGTCGTTGTAGCTCCTTGTTTCTTCACATCTTCAAGAATTTGCAATACTTGTAATGTCTTATATCCCAATACTTTCAAGCTAACCTATACGAAGTTTAACTCTAGTACATAATCAAGCGACTCTTAACACTAAAATATGACAACCAAACTTGACATACCAACGCTTGGTGGGTTCAACCGAGCAATGCTCTAACAGTATGGACTAAATCCAATATACTTTCTAGAGAATCAACTAGACAGTCAGACTCAATCTAGAGAAAAGTATATCAAGGAGTTAATATCTCTCTCACTTGATTTGATCTTTACTCAAGCAAATAGAAATCTGCGAGTCTTTATCAAATGCAATGATAATAACTTGGATGGTACCAAAGACCAATATCCAAGTGTCAATCAATTTAAATCAACAACCAAAGGTTGGATATTATAATTGATTGATCTTAACGCACAACCTGTGATATTTCAATTATAGAAAAAAATATAATGCATAATAGAAATAACACAGACACTAGAAATTTTGTTAACGAGGAAACCGCAAATTCAGAAAAACCCCGGGACCTAGTCCAGATTGAACACCACGCTGTATTAAGCTGCTACAGACACTAGCCTACTACAAACTAACTTCGGTCTGGACTGTAGTTGAACCCTAATCAATCTCACACTGATTCAAGGTACGGTTGCGATCATTACGTCTCTGATCCCAGCAGGATACTACGCACTTGATTCCCTTAGCTGATCTCACCCACAACCAAGAGCTGCTACGACCCAAAGTCGAAGACTTTATAGACAAATCTGTCTCACACAGAAAAGTCTATAGGATTGAATAAATTTGTCTCCCATATAAATACCCAAGAGTTGTTGTTCCGTATTTTGATAAATCAGTGTGAACAGGAACCAATTGATAATCCGGACTTATATTCCCGAAGAACAATCTAGTATTATCAATCACCTCGCAATAATGTTAATCGTATGGTAGCGAAACAAGATGTTGCGAAATCACAAACGATGGGACGAACATGTTTGTGATTTCTTTTATCTTTCCCTATCGGAGATATAATCTCAAGTCAATTATTCAATTAAACTCGTACGATAGAAAATGTCAAGATCAGATCGCTTAACTACAAGAGAAGTAGTTTCGTCTGGCTTCACAATCCCAATGAAGTCTTTCAGTCGTTAACCTACAAGGTCTCGGGAAGAAACCCAGGGTTAAAGGAGAATCGACTCTAGCAAACTAACTAGTATCACACAGGAGGTGTGGGGATTAGTTTTTCCAGTTGCTAGATGTCTCCTATATATATTTTTCAAATCAGGGTTTGCAATATAAGTTACCTTGGTAACAAAGCATTCAATATTCACCGTTAGATGAAAAACCTGATTTCTCCAAGCTAATATCTTTCAACCGTTGGATCGAAACTTAGCTTGTCATATACAAATGAAATGTGTTTCATTTAGGTTTGAGTAACCGTATCTAAACGTGTACACTTGGTTGGTTCACAAATAGTTAACCGAGGTTAGCCATATGAGTACTTTCATATCAACCATATTCATCTTTCTCATAACTGGTTCAAATGACTCATAAGAACTAGTTGATAGAGTTGTTCAATTGCTTAGGTCTTTATTCATAGACACAATTGAACAAAATCGGTTTGATTCACTTGAATGAATTCATGAACAATATAGCCACGGTTTCCAAAGATTACATTCCTTATTGATTTATTGTTTTAAGTTCATGAACTTCCGATTTGAGAAATAACCATCTTGGGTACGCGTACGAGTACGTGTACCTTAGCTACCGAATTTGAGTTTGGAAACTCAGCAGAAATTTTCGGTTTGAAAACTTCAGTGAGTACGAGTACGGGTACGCGTACCTAAGGTGACTGGTTTTCCAGTTTGTAAACTACAAACTCCAGCTGAAATTTTCGGTTAGAAAACTTCCACCAGTACGCGTACGGGTATGCATACCCAACCTGTCTCCTTTACCAATGTCGCATGCACAAGTGCACACAATTGGTTTCTGTCACATGGAGAACACACTATATATGCTTATATCCATAGTTGGTTACATAATCTCAACTCTACATTTCAATCATTGAAACATTCTTTTATAGTGTTATAACAATCGTTATTCACGACTATGGTCATCAAAGCTATTTTCAAGATTGAAACGTCATCATGAATTTCTTCACGGATAAAGATGAAAAGTGGTTAAAGCGAAAGCTTACCAACACGTATTTCGAGAAAAAGATAGGCGAGTAAACTCGGCTCGAAATAGCAAATGTGTATGTATGAAAACTATCATACTTATACGACTTTGTCTCAAGAGTAGGATATAGAGAGATATACTTTTGAGTGATAGATAAGTTCAAGTCTCCACATACCTTTTTAGTCGGATGAAGTTCCACTGGTTCCTCGAGTACTTCTTCGTCTTCGTAAGATGATCACCATGGAGTCTGGAGCTCAACTACACTAATCTGTCATAAACCGAGACTTAGCTATAAGTAGTCTAGAAATCAAGACATATAGTTTTGACAACTAAACTTGACAAACATGCTTGAGATAACAACGCATGCGAGTTCGACCGAGCAGTGCTCTAACAATCTCCCCATTTGTCAATTTTAGCGGCAAAACTATCAATACATATGGATTACAAAATAAATAAAACTTTATAGCTTCTCGTCCACATGCTTGATCTCCTTGGTGCTTCAACGTTACTTGAAAACTTCGTCTTTTCCAAGTACTCCCATGATTCCACAGATGTTCAATTCCGCATCATAGTTGTTGAAGTTCCGTAGCCATAACAATGAGAAAACAAAAGCTCTCGATCATTGTTATACAGTGTCATAGTATGGTTACACAGTATCAAAGTTCTTATATCACAACTTCGACAACAATACTATAGTGATATGTATCACTCCCCCTTAGTCAATACTTCGTCTCAACACGAAAACCACTCCCCCTTACATAATGATCTGAAAACCATATGTATATTTAGTGTGAACTATATATTAATTCTCCCCCTTTTTGTCAATAAAATTGGCAAAGGTACGAAAACGGGATCCTGATGAAATTTTCATGGAGACACTTCAAGACCAAAGAAAAACACATATCAACTTGTTTAGATGCAATCATATAGCCGAAACTAAATGCATTCATCACAGAGTTTATAAAGATACAAGATAACTCCTCAAAATTCCACAGCCGCACTCCCCACAAAGATATGGAAATTAAGCACAAGTTCAAAAGAACTCTCCCCCATTTGATGTCGTTCCCGAAAGAACAACAAGAGCGACCTTACTTTTACAAGAAAATAAGGATTTCTTTGGACACCAAAAACCAAAAAATGATTTTGTATCCAAAAATTCTCAATTAAACTAACCACAAGAGAACCCATGATTAATTTAATCGGAATACATAACCAAAACAACCACAAACGAATCTATGATTAGTTTAGTTGGAAATGCTCACACAAGAAGACTTATGGAGCTGCACAATATATACATAAAATATGAATCAGGGAAAGATCAATACTGCGGAATATACAAGGATTCATTCTATCTTCATCACTATTTGCATAACGACATACAATAAACATAATCCTCGTAAACAAAAGATTTTAACCTATCTTCCATGAAAGAATTGACAATATAGGCTTAACTTTTGTTATGCCAAGAGTTCATCGATCTTGTATCAATACATGCATATCGAAATATAAACGAGATGACTTTTGACATTGTATGGGACAATAATAGTTCACGGACGCAAACACACATATCCCATAACATATTGTATGACAAAGATCTATGGCCGGCTGATATCATCGTCCTAAACTGGGAAAATGGTAAAGATGTTTGCATGGATGTTACAGGGGTTTCTCCCTTCACAGGTGAAGGCATTCGCTCTTTTGTTCCAGGCAAAGTTATTTCTAATGTTGTTGCTCGAAAACACACTAAATACTTAGATAAGTGTGTTTCGCTTGGATATGGTCTTGTTGTATTAGCTTTCTCTACCTTAGGAAATTAGGTGAGGATACTTTATGTTTTTTTAAGTGTCTGAAGAACTTCTTAGTTAGTAATGACGCTAGTAATGGTGTTGGTAGCTTTATTTTTCATAGATTAGGTATCGCTATCCAAAAAGGAGTTGGAGCCCAGCTTGTTGCTAGGTTACCAGCCAAAAGTATGTAATTTGCTCATTATATTGATTTATTACTTAATAATAATATAATATCTCTTTAAAATAAAACCATAAAGATTAATACTGCAAAAATCATCTTCCAAACCAACTTTAGAATTTAAACAAGTAAATCTAAAAACATGAAGATGAAAACGTTGGACATAGCTATGTATACTCACAATAATGGCTATTTCAAACCCTAGTTGTCTTTCTTAAAAAAAACAAGAATAAAATTCTCTTAAGAAGTTTTATTAGACAATAAAAGAACTTTAATACCAATATAAAGAAGCACAAGAAAAACTACTCATCATCTTCATCTTCGGAGGCCATGAAGGTGGAACGAACTTTGTTCATGTCTTCTTTAATCTCGGGATACTTGGTAGCAATCACAAGTAATTGTTCTTGTACACAATTTACTTTGGTATTCAGCTTACAAACGCCTTTGTAAATTTGGCGAAGAAGCTTCAAAGAAGAATCACTCGAGCCATCAATTGTGTCACACCTTTTCCCTTTGCAATCATATTCCCTCATTCGACTAAAATTACATGGCCGAACAAGCTTGGGAGTTCCGATGGAGTTCCCAACGGGCTCAATGGAGAAGTTGTGACAAATACGCTCAATCAAGCAAGGGTAGCCTAACTTCTTATCAACGGAAGTCATATCCAACATTTGATAAATAATGAATCCACAAATATCGAGATCACTGGTTTCCATCTCAAGGTAATAGACCAATTACGCAAACTCACGACTCCAACGAGAATTTTCAATTGTAGAAGGACAAAGGTTAGAAATACCCAATTTTCCAAAAGACTTTAAAGGAAAGTCTAGTTCACTAGTAGGGAATTTTCCACCTTTCCACACAACACTTTTACCAGAAAGACCTTTTGAAATAGTTTCATAAGAAGGTCTTTCATGGATTGGTCTAGGAAGGAGAAAATTACCCAATGGGATTTTTGCAATCTTCGAAATCAATTATCTATTAACTAAAATCCTTTTTCTATTGACCATGGTCTTGAATTCCATGTCTTCACGAACAACATCATAAATGTTGGCATAAAAAATTCTAGTAAGAGTATTAAAACCTTCACCAAGATCATCAAAGATATTTCGAAGCTTGAATTTTTCAAAACAAGTTAAATCCTCCTTATACCCACTTGTATTATCCAATTTCTTTTCTAAAATAAACCCAGTAGAAGAAATCTTTTCAAATACATTGCTGCAGGATTCATCCACAAATCTAATCCTAATAGAATTTTGTTCAATAGGAAGATCCATTGAGGAGGATGAAGAACCTAGGTTATTTGAAAAACCTTTTGAACCCTTAAAATTCTTCATGATGCTAGAAATAAATAAGCGGGTGGGAAAGAGATTACTTAATTACTTGTTTTGTATTTTGATAAATCCCTTCACAAATTGTTCTCCAACAAGCTTTAATGGAGAAGTCTTATGAACCCTAGAATGGTTCACGTACGCGGACTGTTGAGGGAGGAAGAAAGAGGTAGGCGTACCCGTACTTCTTTTATACCCGTAAACAGGCTTGGACTCGTTCACGAACCGCGACCCTTAGGAAGGTAGGATTTTTTGAGGTAAAATAACAGTATGGAGGGGATACTTGCACTATCCTTTTCGAAAGCTTTTATCTTTAAGAAAAAGAATACATAAACAAAGTCAACACATTACTTGCCCCATTTCAAGTTATATACAAATGGGGTGAAGTCATTCCTGACATCAGGTGGTGGAAAATGCAGAGAATTTCTCATGCAGTTTTTTCGGTTGACATTTGTATCCAGGGTTGGAAGTATAATCATACTGATAATACTTGGAAACCTTTGGGATCTTCTTCTTATGACATAGAGATGACTTTTTCTGATAAATGGTTCCTTTACTAGCCTCATATGAATTGGTGGTTGAACCAGTTTGTACATCATTAAGAAATGATTTGACAGGTACAAAGTTTTTATCAGAACGATTCAAATTCTCTATGGAATTAAGATATTCTAAGAATTTCAAAACATTTTCAAATGCTCTAAACAGATCTTGGTCAATTGATCCTTTATGATAGTATTCCTCAAAGATATTAAGAGTAATTCTTGGGAGAGTCCATACCTTTGAGCGTTGATCATGTTTTCTTTGACAATTCTTTTTAATATTTTCCTTAAGATTGTTTCCTCACATCTAGATTTTCTGATATTCTAGATGGTATGAGATTATCATGAGTGACCGTAGGTCTGATGAATAATCTTCGAACAATCTTTAAGGAACTCTGGTGTGCGTTATAGATGCCACGAGTAAGACTCCAAAAAATATTTCCCATAGGGATAGACTTTTGAGTATCGGACAAACATAAACTTATAAGGTTTAAGGTGTTTGCCTGCTCTGATACCAATTGAAAAAGCGGGGGTATAACAACCACACCCAATATTTCGATTAACAATCTGTATGGACTAACTCCAATATACTTTCTAGAGAATCAACTAGACAGTCAGACTCAATCTAGAGAAATGTATATCGAGGAGTTAATATCTCTCTCACTTGATTTGATCTTTACTCAAGCAAATAGAAATCTGCGAGTCTTTATCAAATACAAGGATAACAACTTGGATGGTACCAAAGACCAATATCCAAGTGTCAATCAATTTAAATCAACAACCAAAGGTTGAATATTCTAATTGATTGATCTTAACGCACAACCTGTGATATTTCAATTATATAACAAAATATAATGCAGAATAGAAATAACACAGACACTAGAAATTTTGTTAACGAGGAAACCGAAAATGCAGAAAAACCCCGGGACCTAGTCTAGATTGAACACCACACTGTATTAAGCCGCTACAGACACTAGCCTACTACAAACTAACTTCGGTCTGGACTGTAGTTGGACCCTAATCAATCTCACACTGATTCAAGGTACAATTGCGCTCCTTACGTCTCTGATCCTAGCAGGATACTACGCACTTGATTCCCTTAGCTGATCTCACCCACAACCAAGAGTTGCTACGACCCAAAGTCGAAGACTTGATAGACAAATCTTTCTCACACAAAAAAGTCTATAGGATTGAATAAATCTGTCTCCCGCAGAAATACCCAAGAGTTTTTGTTCCGTCTTTTGATAAATCAAGGTGAACAGGAACCCATTGATAATCCAGACTTATATTCCCGAAGAACATCCTAGTATTATCAATCACCTCACAACAATCTTAATCGTATGGTAGCGAAACAAGATGTTGCGGAATGACAAACAAAATCGGTTTGATTAACTTGAATCAATTCATGAACAATATAGCCATGGTTTGCAAAGATTGCATTCCTTATTGATTTATTTTTTTAAGTTCATGAACTTCCGATTTGAGAAATAACCAGCTTGGGTACGCGTACCTTAGCTACCGGATTTGAGTTTGGAAACTCAGCTGAAATTTTCGGTTTGAAAACTTCCGTGAGTACGAGTACGGGTACGCGTACCTAAGGTGACTGGTTTTCCAGTTTGTAAACTACAAACTCCAGCAGAAATTTTCGGTTAGAAAACTTCCGCCAGTACGCGTACGGGTACGCATACCCGACCTGTCTCCTTTCCCAATATCGCATGCACAAGTGCACACAATTGGATTCCGACACATGGATTTATACACTAATGTGTGAACACACTATATATGCTTATATCCGTAGTTGGTTACATAATCTCAACTCTATATTTCAATCATTGATACATTCTTCTATAATGTTATAACAAGCGTTATTCACGACTATCGTCATCAAAGCTATTTTCAAGATTGAAACGTCATCATGACTTTCATCACAGATAAAGATGAAAAGTGGTTAAAGCGAAAGCTTACCAACACGTATTTCGAGAAAAAGATAGGCGAGTAACCTCGGCTCGAAATAAAAAATATGTATATATGAAAACTATCATACTTATACGACTTTGTCTCAAGAGTAGCATATAGAGATATAGACTTTAGAATGATAGATAAGTTCAAGTATCCACATACCTTTTTAGTCGGATGAAGTTCCACTGGTTCCTCGAGTAGTTCTTCGTCTTCGTAAGATGATCGCTATGGAGTCTGGAGCTCAACTACACTAATCTGTCCTGAACCGAGACTTAGCTATAAGTAGTCTAGAAATCAAGACATATAACTTTGATAACTAAACTTGACAAACATGCTTGAGATAGCAACGCATGAGAGTTCGATCGAGCAGTGCTCTAACAACTATCATAATCAAGCCGTTATACAAAGACCACTACCAACTTCGTACAAGTGAGACAAAGTGAAATACCCCTAGTTACCTAGTTTGCTCAATATCCATGCCTACAACCAGTCTGGACAATACATATGAATCTAAAGATAAAGTCCATTATCTTAAGTTATTCCATCCTATCTGAAGACTTTAAGTACTCAACCTTTCAATCGTCTTCCAAACGGTAAAAGACTAATCGGTTTGGTAACCACTCTCCTATCTCAGGAAGTTAATCTGAGATATGCATGTTGAGCGTGACAAAGGCTTTTCTATTTGAAATCAATTGAGATCCTTTCTCAGATTTTGATCTTCCAATATATGAATTAACAATTTAACCAAATCATGTTAATCAGAGTCCTCTCTAACATTATTTTCAAGCATACTAATATTTTCACGACGTAGAGTAGTTTCTTGAACCAATTTTTTGATATTGTCAGAGAGAGATTCAATAAAGCAATAGAGTTCACGTTCCATTTCAAGAGATTTCTCGAATTCATCAATGAGCTGATTATTCTTTTCTTCAAGAGTCTTGATTTTAGAACCTTGGAAATCAATGATATCAGTAGATTTTTTTAACGATATGGTGAGTTCCATTTCTGATTCTGACACGATGTCAAATTTCTTGTTTTTCCCCCGGGATTCGGAAGAATCTGCTAAGAAGTTATCCTTTGAGGAAGACCCAATATTTTTGGCATGATCAGAAACTTTGGAAGACATCTCTATGTACGTAATTTGTGAGATACTTCGTAGGTCCACAGAAATCAGATTGATACAAACACAGACTTATGGGGTCTTAAATGTGTTTGCCTGCTCTGATACCAATTGAAAAAGCGGGGGTCTAACAACCATACCCAATATTTCGTTTGGTAATCTGAGAGGACTTCCTCCAATATACTTTCAAGAGAATCAACTAGACAGTCAGACTCAATCTAGAGAAAAGTATATCAAAGAGTTTTTTATCTCTATCTCTTAGTTCAATCCGCAATCATCAAATAGGAATTTGCGAGCTCGATGGAATACAAGAGAAGTAACTTGAACGGTACCAAAGACCAATGTTCAAGGATCAATCAATTTGAATCAACAACCAAAGGTTGGATTTACCAATTGATCGATTCAACGCACAACCTGTGATATTTCAATTATATAACAAAATATAATGCGGAAAAGAAATAACACAGACACCAAAATTTTGTTAACGAGGAAAACCGCAAATGCAGAAAAATCCCGGGACCTAGTCCAGCTTTGAACATCACACTGTATTAAGCCGCTACAAATACTAGTCTACTACCAATGAACTTCGGACTGTAATGTAGTTGAACCCTAATCAATCTCACACTGATTCAAGGTACAGTCGTGCTCCTTATGTCTTTGATCCCAGCAGGATACTACGCACTTGATTCCCTTAGCTGATCTCACCTACAACCAAGAGTTGCTACGACCCAAAGTCGAAGACTTGATAAACAAATATGTCTCACACAGAAAAGTCTATTGGAATAGATAAATCTGTCTCCCACAGAAATACCTAAGAGTTTTGTTCTGTCTTTTGATAAATCAAGGTGCACGGGAACCAATTGATTAACCAGACTTATATTCCCGAAGAACAACCTAGTATTATCAATCACCTCACAATAATCTTAATCGTATGGTAGTGAAACAAGATATTGCGGAATCACAAACGATGAGACGAAGATGTTTGTGACTACTTTTTATCTTGCCTATCAGAGAATCAATCTCGAGCAAATCTTAGAGAAGATAGTACTCAACACGATAAAACAGGGCAATATCTATACACGCAACTACAGGGAAAATAGTTGGGTCTGGCTTCACAATCCCAATGAAGTCTTTAGGTTGTTAACTTACAGGGTTTCGTGAAAAACCTAAGGTTAAAGGTGAATCGAATTTATCTTATACAACTAGTATCACACGGGAGGTGTGGGGATTAGGTTTCCCAATTGCTCGAGTTTTCCTTTATATAGTTTTTAAATTTTAAGTTACCTTGGTAACAAAGCATTCAATATTCACCGTTAGCTGAAAACCTGATAAGATTCAAGCTAATATCTTTCAACCGTTAGATCGAACTTAGGTTGTTATACACAAATGAAATGTACCCTCATTTAGGTTTGAGTAACCGTACCTAAACGTGTACACCATGTTGGATCAACAGTAGCTAACCAAGGTTAGCTATATGAACACTATCATATCAACCTTATTCATCTTTACCATAACTAGTTCAAATGACTCAAATGAAACTAGTTAAAGAGTTTTTCAATTGTTATATTCTCATAAAAGTATGCAAGAACACAATTGAAGCAAAATCGGTTTGATTCACTCGAATCAATTCATGAATATTATAGCCACGGTTTGCAAAGATCGCATTCCTTATTATATAAATGTATTAGTTCATGAACACAACCGATTTTAGAACTTTAACCTTCAAGTATGCAGATGGGTACGTATACTTAAAATACCTGGACTGAGTTTGGGTTTCGCCAGTATGCGAACGGGTACGCGTACCACCAACCTCAGCAGAATTTTCCGAACATGAACCTTATGCTAGTACGCGTACGGGTACTGTACTTAGGTTCCCGGACTTCACTAACCAACAGGTACGCATACTGGTATGCATACTATGGTTCCCGGACATGGATTACATATGTGCAAGAGTGCACAACATGTTTATAATTCAATAATGGTTAAGTGTTCTAAACTCTTATTGCAATCATTGAAACTTTCTTAGAGGATGACAATAGCCGTTTTCACATACTATTAGCATCAAAGCAATTTTCAAGTTATTGAAATAATCATTATGAAATTTTCCAAGTTTACACCAAATGAATGTATCACAAACTATATATGTTACTCGGCGATTTTCACATGATCATCTTTTGACTTTCGTCAAGAATATAAGATGAACTTGGTCGAAGCGATAGCTTACCAACACATATTTCGAGAAATATGTAAGCGAGTTAATCTCAGCTCGAAATCTCAGATGTGTATGATCGACAACTATATAGTAATACGACTTTTGTCTCAATATAGGAGATAAAGTAGAAATAGAATTTCCAAGTGATAGATGAGTTTTAGTCTCTACATACCTTTTGTTGATGAAGTTCCACAAGATCTCCTTAGTAGTTCTTCGTCTTCAATTAATGAACGCCGTGAAGTCAAATGCTCAACTACACAATCTATCCTAATCCGAGACATCACTATAAGTAGACTAGAAATCAAGACTTATAGTTTTGATCACTAACATTGACAAACAAGCTTGAGATAGCAACGTTTGCGAGTTCGACCGAGCAGTGCTCTAACATTATATACCTGCATAATAGAAAACTTGATTCAAACTTAAGATCGATCATGCACATAACGGAGTCTGTTAACAATGGATGATCATCAGGGCCGTCTCTAACATTTGCATGACCTTGTGCGAAAGATTTCGGAACGCCCTTTAATGCAATATTTTTACAAGAATAGATTATACGTTTTTTTAATGAAATCTACTTATCAATGGCTTTTAATCAAGACTCTATTGCCACATCATTTTTTTCTTATTGTTTACTTCTTGCACATCCACTTTCGGCTGGATTTATATTCTTTGGAGGCATATCATATGTAAACCAAGACAATACAACTAGGAACCATAAGGCAAGGCAATACATGTACCTTAATAAATTTGAAGATCCTATGTCCACATAGGTCACGTACAAGAAGGTTAATCTCTTGTAATTAGTTCACAAATCATAGCTAACAAGGATTGGTTCAGTAATTTCAATAGGAAATCAAAATATTAGTAATCAAAATATCTATTGTCTATTATCATTATCAATTATCAAATATCAATAATGAAACATATTAGCATACTAGATACAAACAAAAATTTAACATTACTGAATGGATTCAATGGAAATAGAAAACACAAACTGTAGTCAGACTGCAAGGAAATAACTTATGAGTTATGCTTACAACAATGGAACTATACTAACCATAATACCGTATGGATGATGGATGCACTAAATGGAAACACTAATTCTTTACCATTCATGGATTTATTTAGTGATTTTTTCCTATCTCTCCCTTGCCTGCTTCAATTGTTGTTTGACATCTTTTAGGGTTGAGCAACAACTTCATATTCATGTATCATGTTTTTGTTTGGAAGTTTCCGCCAGTTTTCTTTAAATTTTAAAGTTGGCCATCAAAATACAAGCCCATATTAGCTAAAAAATTTATCCACCATGTGCTGGAGCACAACTTGACGGGATTCAGAACCGGGCCCGATGATCACAAGTCAACGACATATCTAAAATCGGATCTGAACTGCCGCTAATATCTTGATCTAGTTTGAGTGAACTTATGTTAGAAGAGAAGGCTCTCAAGAATAATTAAACCAGGTGCAATGAAGAGTTAACAGTCTTTAGTCAATCAAATCAATAATTGAAAACTAAAATAACAATACAAATCTAATTTCCCACCAACGATACTAATAGACGCTTCTTGTTTAAAAGAAGTCTTTAAACTAGCGGACATAAGAGATTTCGCCTAATTAGGTTACTCTCCTCTACAAGATAATATTACGTAAAAGTAATATTATTAGTTGGCTATAACAGTGACTACGAAACAAAGTGTCTACCTCAGGATGCAGTTGTAAGAAGAACAAACTTCAATATTTATAGACTAAGGTAGTTTGGACACCAAGGAATTTCCACAATTGAATATATTCTCAAGATATGCAATGAAGCACATAAATTATGTTTTGTTTAATTCCAACCAATATTCAACTGTATAACGAAAATCTCTCTCGGACAACTCAATATTATCTAGCACTTAACTAATAAATCTTTCCAGAGATATGTTTTGTTTGATGGTATATTAAAAACATATTCATTTCGAAAATCTTAAAAGATTCTCAACAATTTCGGATTGGGATCTCACCTTGAGTATCAAGGAATATCTTTGAATAATTAATAAATAAGATTTCATCTCATGTTCTAATTACTCATTATGTCGACTTATTCAACTTTCCTGTTTTGCAAACCCAATTTCCAAATCACACAAACCTTAAACTGTACGTGACTCTGAAAATCAGTTTTACATATTGGGATCAGTTTTACCATGACTCCCAATCTAGGTAAGGATCTGTTCTATCTTGACTCTAATACAGGTAGGGATCGGTTCTACCTTGGTTCCCTATATAGGTTAGGATCGATCCAACCTCAGATCTTCAATGAAAACCGGACCTTTAATCGTCTTGATTTATTTCAATTACGAAACATGTTCACAAGTTTAATTCCTTAAACTCATATAATTAAACATAGTTTTCTAGGCATGAAATCAGACCCATGTTCACTAAACAATCTAGTAACTAGTTACAAAGATTATGTTGATGTCGCAATTACGAAGTTCGAAAGATAAGCGTTATACTTCGTAATTCAATATACCAATATAAAACACTCATAACTATTGGTATATTTTTCCTTGACACTTTGATTATAATAAGATAATCAAGTCTCTAATACTAGAGTTTCGTGTATATAACTTCGCATATTAAGTTTTCAATTAAAAACGACTTGAAAGCTTATGATATATAAATGGAAACAAGTTAATCCATGTATTACTAACCTCAAGAGGAAGGGTGATATCATCGTTGATATCGATATGTCTTCGGATTCTTCAGGTCTTCAGAGTAATACTTGTATGTCTCAACATTTCTAGACTTCCTAGCTAGTCTAACCTATCGAAGTTGACTAGTAATCTAATCAAGCGACTTATGAGTTTTGATACTAAAATATGACAACCAACGCTAGGCGGGTTCAACCGAGCAGTGCTCTAACAATCTTTCCCTTTGTCAATTTTAGTGACAAAACTCTACTATATATATGGAGAATGCACAAATTAAAAGATAAAGATATTACATTACATAACATTCTCTTAACTCATTCATCGCATGCTTAATTCCAAGTTTCCACAACATAATAACCTGCACATTTTCAAAAATATATGTTGTTGTTGACGCATTTGAACAACAAAAGCTTTACCCTAAAGGAAATATAGGTAGACATTAAATCCGAACCTACTTGTTATTCCTCTTCTGTAGTATGAAATACTGCACAACAAGATGATATGTTCCCCCCCTTAGTCAATGCTTTACTCTTTCGTTAGATATATACTCTTCAACATATATACCATTTCTCAGTGATTGTAAGTCACCCGTATACTCCATATATTTCTCCCCCTTTTTTCACAAAAGTGACAAAAACATGAAAAAATTCTAGATAAAACCAAAAGGACCTTACAAGTTCATAAGAACTTATACAACCTATAAGAGTGTTTATGGGTAAAAATTGTTTCTGCTAGTTTTGGTAAATGTGGGTGTGTCGATGAGAAACAAATTTAAACCTTAAACAAATGCACTGCACGGGAGTACTTTAGATTCGAGAGATCAATCTGTACAATCGTGGCCTAAACCAAGAAATGGCTGTTCCAGTCTTGCTTCGATCACAAAGTGAAGGAGAAGGGTTGGTCTTATGGAGGGAAGAAAAGAAGGTGTTGAGATCAGAATGGATAACTCTGAAGGTATGGCTATTTTATGACTTGTATCAGAATTTGGAACTGGCTTGCGGAGTGTAAGCTATCAGTTCTTTGGTGTTTTCTGGATACTGTGTTGTTGTTAACCAAAATTGTCGTTGTTTGGTTGAAATAGGTAGAACCTATTTATACAAGTCATATTGAACGGACCCTGATCTCGTAGAAAGTGGGAATGGTTGAGCGATGGAGAAGTGGGGTCGTGTGTAAATGCCAGAAAACCATGTTCCCACTATGAAGGAGACGGGTTACTTTACACCCACTACTTCTTGTCGCCACCAATTTCCCTGCTTTCTGACACTTTATTATAATGGGCGTGTTGCACGCCGCACGCTGTAAACCGCCAGACCAATATCCTGATGAGTATCCCCCAGTTTGTGACATGTTTGATGTATCGAGTGTTTTCATGGAAAACGTGTAGCAGATTGCCATATGTGCTAAGTCAAAGTCAGGAGACTTGCCGTGGGACAATATCATGTGATGCTATTAGGATTGTCTTGGCTGGTCGCCTAAGACTTTCCACAGGCCTGTCAATTCTGTGGAAAATTTGGACGGCTAAGATTGCGACCCATGAGAAAGGGTGGCCATTGATTATGGCAATATTCTGTTGGCGCCTGATAATGGCACAATGGCATGGTTGGCATAGTTTGCGCATGCCAGCGGCACGGTTATGCAAGTAGCGCCTGACGTAGCCATGGCCGCTAGATTTTGTAATATTGGTGTTAGACCCAAATATGGCTTGGCAACATTAGTTCTAGTTGCCACATCAATCCCACTGCTCTGGGTAGCACGATTCGGCTTGGTTGGTGTATCAACTTCGCCTAAATTAGGGTTTGGCATGCCGAAACCCTAATTAGTGCGTGCGGCCGTGACATGGTGACGTTTTTTTGTGAAAACGGCGCCATAGTCATGCCAAAGGAACTATAGTAAGGCCATTATGTGGAAACGTCCACAGGAGCAAGAGTTGTTATGAGTGGCTATGATATGGCGCCATTCCTAGGGTTTCCTTGGTCCCGCATGGCTCGTGGCATGTTGTGGGGCTCAAAGTGGCGTGATTTGAGCCACAACTGGAAATTAGGGTTTTGGTTAATGCGCCTAAAGAAAAATCGTGCTTCTGACTAGAAAACCCTAATTTAAGCATCTCATGGCGTTGGCCACGTACAGGAGGTAGGTTAGCACGTAGGCGCGCTATTTACGGCACGTTGACATGTTTTTGCATGCTGCTACAAAATGGCATGTTTGGCGTGGCGGAGTGGCATGTTGGCATGTTGGCACGGTTTTGGAAAGCCAATTGGCTTTGTGGCCATATGGTGCAGATTCCCCTTTTTTAAACACTGTGGAAAGTTTAGAGCAACCTGATTGGTTAATATAAGAGGGTTCGGCCAAGCATGGGCGTGGCCACACTTCTAGTGTGCATGTGGCAGATTTAAAGCAACCTAATTGGTCGATGGGAAATAGGGCCGGCAAGTATGGGCCCATCCAACGTGTGGCGAGTTTAAGGCGACCTGATTGGTCGAAGGGGAAATAAGTCCGGCCGGGCAACATGGGGTGTGGCCAATTGCAAATGGCGTCGGCTGGCCTAAGGCATGGACACACCTCCCTTTGGTGATGCTCCTATTCCGAGGCTCATTTTATTTCTTGTTTTCTGATTTTGGGTAGGATTTTGCACCTACTAATCCATTGAGGATTAATTGCTTAGTTCGCCTAAGCTTAATTTTGACCAACGGGGTCTAATATAATGCGCAAGGCGCAAAACCCTAATTTCTGCAAATTATCAGGGTAATATTTGAATCTTGTGAATTATCACAAAATGGATTGAATTCTATGTGTTGACACATAGTTCTTTTATGTTTATTGCCAGAGAGCCGTATGCTTTCTGATTGAGTACTTTTATGCAAGGACCTTAACTTCGATACTTGGAAATCCGCGCTACTTTGATGCGAGTGAACACAAATTGTCATGCCATATCAATATTAAGGGTTCAGCCGAGGAATATAGCACAGAAAGTATTCAAAGAAACTTAAAATATAGGCAAAGAAAGGTGTCTAAATTTACAGAATATCTGGGATTGTTGCTACATGCAGCATTCTGGGTAAATTTCATAAGAAAATATTGAGTTGTTCAATAAATGCGCCAGTGGCAAGGTTGAACACTCATCACTTTCACATGGCTCCGTTTCTTTACAGAGTGACGGCACATTAAATGCAAGGTTTTACAAATTTAACCCTGAACTAAAAACCACCATCAACATTAAGTCCCCTGCTTAGCACGTAACACTGGCATTGTTGCGGGGTAAGCATTAGATGGTGACAGTCAAGCGGAAAAATGGTCGAGTCAAAATAAGCAAACATTACCAGGAAAGTGGCTGCTTCATATCTTTAGGATGTGTTGACGTCAGAGCTCCAAGCTAGAAAATGCATATTTTCTTTGACTATGTGGCCGTTTTCTCCCGATCTTTATTAGGGCTTCGAAGAAATATTGCTCGGTCGAAGTTGAATCCTTGGCTATCGGATAAGCCCGTTGCGATTTCTCAGTATCCATTTCTTCTTAGGGTTTCCACGATATATATGCAGGTGAAACTAGATTGTCCCTCTAAGTTTAGAATAAAGACCCCTTCTTGTTGAATTCATATCTCTTCATCATGTCGAACAGATGTGAATCGTCCTCGAGCCAGCCAAGTTCCTCGGCCAAACGCAGGCGGCTTGTTTCCAGAGTACGACTCTAATTACCTCGTGATTTTGAAGTGATAATTCTTCTTTTCTCATAACGCTGCTGCCTTTTTTTACTTTTAGAGTGGGCAAACTCCTGAGTCTTGTGGAAACTCCCCCGTTCGGATCATCCGAGTCAAGAAGATCATACCGGTATGCTTTTTTATGACGAATGGATATTTGCTTGCTACCATCATAGGTAACAAAGAGAGATTTTCGTTTGTGCGGAGGTACCCAGTTGAAACATGCGTAACCGTGGTTGATGACGACGACCTGGCCACACCTCTTCCTTCAAACTCGAGTACACCAACTGCTGCAGACCTAGAAAATGTTAATTTGGGTATTTCCTGCTACGAATATCCCAATGCAGGTTTGTCGTTCGATATCCACATGAAGTGTTTATCTTCTAGCTACTGAAATGTAGGTAGGTTCTTAGTGTGGAAGGAGTTCGTGGCTTTGTACACGAAGATATGGAGAAGATACGGCCACATTGCAACCAAAAACGAAGTGCAGCATTGCTCGTCTACGTTAGTCACCATAGTCAACTGCCTTCTTCCCATGACTGTCGAAATGGAAGGCACATCCATTCGCGACGTCACTGAATCAACCATTGAAAAGTGGGAGAATATGGTATCTACCTGCGAATCCCTGGAGTTTAACATAAGCTGGCTGCAGCATCGTCTTGATATTGTCAAAGTTGATCGAGTCGTCCTCCTTGACAACGTTGTTACCGCTACAAAGGCCATTTTGGAAGAGGAGAAGGCTCTGACTGCTGAATCTCAAAAGGTGGAACAGGCAATCCGGGATTTGAAGAGCAGGACTGGAAGGTACCAAAACAGGCTAAAGATGATGTTTTCGAGAAATTATAACTTGTTGGATGGCTTTTTCTGAGTAGTTATTTTGAATATGCAGCCATGAGAACGTCTGATTTTTCTTTTGGGTTATGGAAAAAATTTTTTGAATTGTACTGGTGTTAGGGAATAAATGGAATTTTCTTTAATACGTCTTGACTAAAATGAAATTTTGATAACTCAGACATGAGGGAGGAAGGAAAACAAATGCCTGGTCGGCCGTGTCATGAAACGGTGAGAGGTGGGGCAATGGTCAGGCGTAGTATGCCTTGAGCTATTTTCCATTGATGACCGCTTCCAACTTGCCTCCATCTTCTTTGACAATCTTGTAGTACCCACTGTTGTAGGCTTTGGTGACCACATAAGGTCCCTCCCATTTTGGAGAGAATTTTGGTGCATACTTGTCTTGATGAATGTGCTTGCCAGTCTTCAACGCCAGATCTCCTTCTTGAAAGATTTGAGGTTTTACGGCTTTATCATATGCTCTGGAGACCCTATTCCTGTACGTCTGAGCATGTTCTTCCGTCTTAGTTCTCTTGGAGTATAGAGTATCTAGCTCCGCTATTCTGGCATTCGATGCCTCAGCTTCATTCCATTGGACTCCACTTGCTGCCGCAATCCTAGCCGACGGAATTTTGATCTCTGCTGCGAGGATTGCATCTGCACCATAGACGAGCGAATAGGGAGAAACGCCAGTAGAGCTTCTAGGTGTCGCCCGATATGCCCATAGTGCCATGGGCAGTTGCTCGGGCCATGTCCGAGGGTTATCGTATACTGTCCCGCTGAGAATCCGAATTAAAGTCTTGGTGCTCTCGGCTTGCCCATTCCCTTGAGGATAGTAAGAAGTATAGAAGACTTGTTTAATTCCGTATTCCCCGAGTAACTCTTGTACTTGCTTGTTGGCGAAGGGAGTTCCGTTATCAGCAATGATGTTCTTAGGCACGCCAAACCGACAAGTGATATACTCCTTAATAAAGGCTGCAATTGTCGTTCCAGTAGTCCCTCGTAGAGGAATGGCTTCAACCCATTTAGTAAAGTACTCCGTTGCGGTTATGATATACTTATGTTGCTATGATGATGGCGGGTTAATCTTCCCAATAATGTCAAGTCCACAACTGTAAAATGGCCACGAACTACTCACCGAGTGCAGGGAGTGGAAGGTGTGTGGATGAGGCTCCCGTGAATTTGGCATTCGTGGCACCTTTGAACAAACGCTGCTGCATCATCTTCCATAGTCAGCCAGTAGTATTTCTCGTGTATCTGGAGGAGTAGTTTCTTCTTCCCTTGGTGTTCACCTTCATGCGTCTCCTTTAGCATAATTAGGATTTTCGTCTTTTCCAGGCATCGTAGCAGGTCACCTCCAAAGCTCTTACGTACATGGTTCCTTCATGAAATACGAATCTTTTGGCTCTTTGCTTCATCTTGGCTGCATCTTTCTTATTGGCAGGGAGCATACCGTCGCAGAGGTAATTGACATATGGCTCTCGCCAGTCCCCAGCATGGTTAATGTTAAAGATCTCCAATTAATGTGGCGGTGCTTGACAGTTGGATCAAAACCCTCGGAGCAATCGATATTGAGCCTCCATATCCGGAAAGTAGTAGCCAAGGAGTTGAAGACGGAGGTAAATAGTTACCACCAACATTTGTCCAAAAATTTATTCATGAACGTGGTTAAGTTGTAGTTGTGCTTCTTCATCACCGAGACATCTCGACAGGGAGCCATCTGGGTTTCGATGATATAACACTCCGTGAAGCATGAAGAAATTTTGTAGGGTTTTGAGACTAACCTTTCCTTGGGAAAGTGAACTGTTGAGCTCTTAGATAATCGGTGTCCTCGAATCGTTTGTTTCAGCATCCTTGGACTGTAAGAGCCATGTCGATGCTACAGTCAGTCTCTTCACTGTCAAGGTTTCCTATAAACCTTCGAATTACAACTTCGAGGCCAATGTGGCTAGGCCATCAGCGTGTTTTTTGTTTCTTCGACCGACATGAGTTATGGTTGCATCAGCGAAGTAATTCAATAACTTTTGCGCCTCAGATCTATACGGAGCCAGTGTTATCTCTTTTAGTGTGTATACTCCATTCATCTGGTTAACCAGTAACTTAGATTCGCCTCTTACTTCCAGGTGCGTGGCGCCAGCTTGTTTGGCCAGCGACAGACCTATGAGAAAAGTTTCATATTTCGCTGAATTATTGGTGCACTGGAAGTCCAGCTTGAAGGAATGCGAAAAGACTTCACTAGCGGGAGACACCAGAACTATACCCGCTCCTTCGGTATTATTGCTATGGGTAGCAGAGCCATCGAAATACAGTAGCCACACTTCTTCTTTAACAAAAGATATTTCTGGAAATTCTCCAGGAAGGTCTTCATGCAGTGCGGTGGTTCCTTCTCCAGGGAAAGTTGCTAGTAAATCTGCGACTGCTTGTCCTTCGATGGCCCTTAGGGAAGCGCATGTTATATCCAGCTCTGACATTTGGAGGAGCTATTTGGCCGGCCTTCCCATCAAGTCCGGTTTTGAAAGCAAAAATTTGACGGGGTCAGCCTTAGATATCAGTACCACTTTGTTTGACAGCAAATAATGTCTAAACTTTTGAATGGAGTGAATTAGGGCTAAGCACGCTTTTTCTGCCTTAGGATATCTGAGTTCAGCATCCCTCAAAGTTCGACTGAAATAGTATATAGGATGCTTAATTCCTTCATCATCTTCTTGAGCGAGGAGAGCTCCAACGGCAGTATCACTGAAAGCAGTGTAGAGATACAGTGGTTTTCCTTGTACAAGAGACTTCATGACTGCTTGGGATGACAATATTTGTTGGATCTTCCGAAACGCCTCCTGTTGTAGCGCATTCCAGACAAAACTTGCTCCTTTCTTCAGTAAGGGGGTGAACGAAGCGATAAGCTGGGCTAAACCAGGTATAAAGCGGCGAGTGTAATTTACCTTGCCCATGAAGCTCTGAAGTTCTTTCACCGTTCGAGGAGGTGGCATCGTGAGGATGGCTTTGGTATTGGTTGGGTCAACCTTGATTCCCTCAGCAGTCACTTGGAATCCCAGAAATTTGCCTGAAGAGACACCACAAGCACACATCAAAGGGTTCATTTTTAGTTTGTACTCCCGACATATTTCAAACACTTGCCGAAGAACCTCTGTGTGTGCCGCTCGGGTTTTTGATTTGACCACTATGTCATCCACGTAATCCTCAACTTTCTTATGCATCACGTCGTGGAAAATTACCGTCATGGCGCGTTGGTAAGTAGCGCCAACATTTTTTAAACAGAAAGGCATCATGGTATAATAAAAATTTCCGAGAGGGGTTCGAAAAGTTGTCTTACTTGCGTCATGTTCATACATCTTTATCTGATTGTGGCCGCTGTACCCGTTCATAAATGATAACATGCCATGCCCACTGGTGGCGTCTACCAGCATATCAATGTTGGGAAGAGGAAAATCATCCTTGGGGAAGCATTTGTTCAGATCCCTAAAATCGACACAACACCTGATTCGAGGTTCTTCTTCTTTACAGGAACTATATTGGCAAACCAGGTAGGATGGTGAATGGGTTTGATGAAACCGGCGGCTAGCAACTTCTGAATCTCAGTCTTGATTTGTTCCTCCACATCGTGTCTGAACTTCCTTGGAGATTGCTTGACTGGTTTGGATCCAGGTATTATATGTAGATGATGAGTGACCAGTTTTTCATCCAAGCCAGGCATTTCCTCGTATGTCCACGCAAATACATCTTGATATTCCTTAAGAAGTTTCACAAGTTTTGTGCGTTCATATGTACATAGAGCCGAGATGATAGAGACGGGTCGCGGGGATTCTTCACTTCCAATGTTGACAATCTCGAGTTCATCTGTGGTGGAATTTGTGTCGTCTTTTAACTGACGCGAAGCGTCTGGTACTTCTTCTTGTGGGTTGTCGTTATGATTGCATTCCATTGGGCGGAGAGACTGGATGGTAGCCTCCCCTGTTAATTGCTAACAGCGGCGCCGATATACGGTTTTCCCTTTTTCATCACGACTTGCAACGAAATCCCGCTCCCTTTTTGTATTAAGATGAGCCACACTTCCGTTTGATGAGGGGAAATTGGCGTGCCTTGTGGGTGGAGGTATGCCGTGAGACTGGGTCCCTTTGTTTAGGGACGCGAGTCTGTCATTTTCCTCAATGACGGCCATGTAAGGAGTGGAGTGCATTAAACCTTATCTGACGAGTTTCTTGAATTTTACCTTGGCTCGAACATCTCCACGCCACAAATTGGTGCATAAGGTGACAATGACGCGGGAATGCAGACAACTTCTTCGTTCAGCATGGGTTTCAGTCTTTGGTGATATGTTGAAGGGATGATCTTGTTGTCATGGAGCCATGGT
Source organism: Papaver somniferum (assembly GCF_003573695.1). Lineage (NCBI taxonomy): Eukaryota > Viridiplantae > Streptophyta > Magnoliopsida > Ranunculales > Papaveraceae > Papaver > Papaver somniferum. The sequence goes on from NC_039365.1 coordinate 112,159,457, forward strand.
CTTCCCAATATCATGTCCGTACGTTCGAATGGACTGGTCCTACTGACAGATTCAGACTGATATGTCCATATGTGATGGTTTGGTTTCCTTCGAAATCTGTCATTGTGGTAGGCTGTCGTACGATTTCATTTGGCCGCACCTTGGCTGTTCTGACTTCTGAGTGTTCTAAGAGTAATAACATTCGGGGATGCTCCTATGTCGATAAAAGCTCTTTTGAATTCTGAATCCTTAATGTGTGCAGTGACATGTAGGGCATCCAAGGCTATTTGATTGATTGCAGCAAATGTAACATTGTTGACGGACATCTTTGATATTCTTGGGGTCTTTGGATGTGAAGGAGACAAACGCGCATCCAAGGCTATTTGATTGATTGCAGCAAATGTCTCTGCTCGCTGATCCCTTGAAAGGTGTAGAAACTCACATAAACTCTCTACCAAAGAGGTTGCTTCCTGGTCCACTGGCCCCTGGTTGGTGGTGAAACTGTTGATCTGAGGGCAATCATCCGAGGCGTCAGTCCCCAGCGTTGGAATTTCTGGGACAGGTGAACCGCTCCAATTTGATGTCAATTTGACAAGAAAATCGAGTATGTTGTTTATCGCCTCCTTTATCAGGTTCATGTTTCTTGTGTGGATTTCCTGAACTCGTGCCAACTCGATCAGTCTTGGGATTTCTTCATTGGCTGCACCATTGGGTATAGCGTCGGGAGGAGAGGTGTCGCCCTTCGCTAGATTATGAGCGGCATTCGGATTTGCGGAATTAGTCATAAGACCGACCATTCTTTTGGAAATTGGAGTTGCAACCGAGAAGGTGCGGCTATTTTATGACTTGTATCAGAATTTGGAACTGGCTTGTGGAGTGTAAGCTATCAGTTCTTTGGTGTTTTCTGGATATTGTAGTGTTGTTAACCAAAACTGTCGCCGTTTGATTGAAATAGGTAGAACCTATTTATACAAGTCATATTGGACGCACCCTGATCTCATAGAAAGTGGGAATGATTGAGCGATGGAGAAGTGGGGTCGTGTGTAAATGTCAGAAAACCACGTTCTCACTATGAAGGAGACGGGTTAGTTTACACCCACTACTTCTTGCCGCCACCAACTGCCATGCTTTCTGAAACTTTCTTATAATGAGCGTGTTGCACGCCGCACACTGTAAACCACCAGACCAATACCCTGATGAGTATCCCCCAGTTTGTGACATGTTTTATGTATCGAGTGTTTTCGTGGAAAACGTGTAGCATATTGCTATTTGTAGCAAGTCAAAGTCAGGAGACTTTCCGTAGGAGAATAGCATGTGATGCTATTAGGCTTGTCTTGGCTGGTCACCTAAGACTTGCCACAGGCCTGTCAATTCTGTGGCAAATTTGGACGGCTAAGATTGTGACCCATGAGAAAGGGTGGTCATTGATTATGGCCACATTCTGTTGGCACCTGATAATGGCACAATGGCATGGTTGGCATAGTTTGCGCATGCCAGCGGCACGGTGGTGCAAGTAGCGCCTGGCGTAGCCATGACCGCTAGATTTTGGCATATTGGTATTAGAACCAAATATGGCTTGGCAACATTAGTTCTAGTTTCCACATCAATCCCAATTCTCTGGGTAGCACAATTCGGCTTGGTTGGCATAGCAACTTCGCCTAAATTAGGGTTTGGCATGCCGAAACCCTAATTAGTGCGTGCGGCCGCGACATGGTGACGCTTTTTTGTGCAACCGGCGCCATAGTCATACCAAAGGAACTATAGTAAGGCTATATGTGGAAACGTCCACAGGAGCAGAAGTCGATATGAGTGGCTATGATATGATGTCATTCCTAGGGTTTCATGGGTCCCGCATGGCTCGTGGCATGTTGTGGGGCCCAAAGTGGCGTGATTTGAGCCACAAATGGAAATTAGGGTTTTGGTTAATGCGCCTAAAGCAAAATCGTGCTTCTGACTAGAAAATTCTAATTTAAGCACCTCATGGCGTTGGCCACGAACATGAGGTAGGTTAGCACGTATGCGCGCTATTTACGACACGTTGGCATGTTTTGGCATGCTGCTACAAAATGGCATGTTTGGCGTGGCGGAGTGGAATGTTGGCATGCCGCTCAACTTATTGGCGCAACATGGCACGTTTGGCATGTTGGCGCGGTTTTTGAAAGCCAATTGGCTTTATAACTATCTGGCGCAGTTTCCCCTTTTTTAAACACTGTGGCAAGTTCAGATCAACCTGATTGGTTAATATAATAGGGTTCGGCCAAGCATGGGCGTGGCTACACTTATAGTGTGCATGTGGCAGATTTAAAGCGACCTAATTGGTCGATGGGAAATATGGCTGGAAAGTATAGGCCCAGCCAACGTGTGGCGAGTTTAAGGCGACCTGATTGGTCGAAGGGGAAATAAGTCCGGTCGGGCAACATGGGGCGTGGCCAATTGCAAATGGCACCGGTTGGCCTAAGGTATGGACACGCCTCCCTTTGGTGCTGCTCCTATTCCGCGACTCCTTTTATTTCTTGTTTTCTGATTTTGGGTAGGATTTTGCATCTACTAATCCATGGAGGATTAATTGCTTAGGAGAATCATGGTAATATTTGAATCTTGTGAATTATCACAAAATTGATTGAATTTTATGTGTTGACACAGAGTTCTTTTAAGTTTATCTAAACAAGACAAAAATTTTTTTAACTTAGTTACTTATTAGGATCCAATTATTCATAAATAATTGTACCTTATCTAAACAAGACAAAAAAAAAGAATTTGTATCATATAACATTTTATTTCATGGAAAAATAGAGGTTACATGAATGTTTATAATCAAGATCATAAAACAAGAAAATTAAGATACAAATCAAATAAAGATACAAATTTCAAATAAATCGCGAAGAGAAAGAGCGATGAACTGTAATAATACCCAATTTTTGTAGGGATGAGGAATGATGGTATAAACCGGAACAAAATATGACTATCTAAGATAGTTGTCTTCTTCAAAAAGAGATGCTTATGAAATAGAGAAGTAATTTGCTCTAACCATTGTTTGAGACGAACCTGGATGCCCTAAATCTCTTGGATTGAAGGTGAAGTCGCAGTGCCACTGAGTTGAATCATTGATATTCTTGAATAATCCAAAATAACAAACCACATACCAACCAAAATTCTTAGAAATATTCACCTTGGAAACGGAGATAGAATCATCATAAAGATGAAGACAAAATCGCACAAAAAGCGAAGATATAATTGCTCCAAAGGCGAAGAAAAATGTCAAATGACATCATAATCAAACCAAAATTAAAATTCTACACTAAAAATTATTACTAATGGAAATAAAACAAATTCTTTGCTCAGATCTAGTCCAAAATGGACTAAATCTGAGCAAAGAGATGGTGGGTATTTGAAGAGTTTTTAGGGTTTATTTTTCCTAAGGGAGAAGACAAGACAAGACAAAACTAGGTTAGGTAAATAGTTTTCTTATCAAGGAACCAATTATACTTGAGTAATCGTACCTTGTTTTTGACAAGCCTAAATTAAGATCAGAATGAACTTAGTTTTTCTTATTTGGAATTGAAAATGCATGGGATACCAAATATACCCAACGTTTTCGTTCGACAACCTGTATAAACAAAAAATTAATACAATAGAAAGCAGACCAACTGAATGATCCTTGGAATATGTGTTAGAGTTTATATCTCAACTTCTACTCAATCAATACGTGACACAAGGTCCGTGAACCTGATTGTTAAGCAGAGTACTTGGACGATCTCAAAAATCAATATTCAAATCAATCTAGTCATTTCCAAATAATCTAGTTGTATTTTTGCCATGTGAATAAACTTGTTATCTATCTTTTAAGATACAAATTCTACAAGAAATAAGTCTCATAGTCGATTACAATTAAGTGGACGTATATACTTAGATTGAATACGTACTAACCTGTGTAAATCCAATTATAAAGATAAAGAATATAATGCGGAAAAGGAAAAACACAAGACATCAGAAATTTTGTTAACGAAGAAACCACAATAGTAAGAAATCTCTGGACCTTGTCCAGATTGAACACCACACTGTATTAAGCCGCTACAGACACTAGCCTACTATCATACTTCAGACTGGGATGTAGTTGAGATTGAACCCACCCTACAAGTATTCAGTTACAGTCGCGCTCCTTACGTCTCTTGAAACTCGCAAGGCTTCACGCACTTGATTCCCCTAGCTGACGTCCTTTACAACCTAAGAGTTGCCTCAGCCAAAGTAAGACTTTTGATACCAATCTGCCTCTAACAGATAAGCCTATTTAATTTCCATTTAGACCAAAGATCAAGGTGTGGAAATATGTTTGCATTGGAAAAATCAAGCAAACCTCACAAACACGGAACTTACGACTCCCGAAGAGCAACCTAGATTCTTAACAACCTCTCAAAAACAATCTTTGAGATATCAACTAAGATCAGTTTTTATATGTCGAGGAATCACAAAGTCTGAGACGGAAAGAAATTTGTAATTATATCTATCTTGCATGAAAGATATTACGAAAACCTCGATAACAGAAAAGCAAGATCAGGATTCACGAACTATCAAAGTAAAGATAGTCGGACCTGTCTTCACGAATCCTCAAAGCAAAGTCTTTCTGTCGTAGACCTAATAACATTCCACAGAGGAAACCTAGGTCAATAGAGGACGACTCTAGAATCAACTTGGACACAAAAGTGTCAGGGATTGAATTCCCAATCGAAAGAGCATCCCTATTTATAGTTTTTAAAGACCGGGTTAGCTTAGAATTCAAGCTAAGATAACTTGAGAATCAAGCAAACACATTAGGTCTTCAAAATACAATAGATGAGTATACACATAGGTTCAGTTACAGAACCGTGTATAATGACTGTTCGGTTTGGCAAGTTAGCAAAAAAACTTAAAGCTATTTGATATCATGACACACACACATTAGTGTTTAAGTGATCAATGAATTCTTATAAGTGGTGTTTAAGAGAGTTCTAGTAATACCAAACATATTATGAGAATAAGTCTTTAAGCATGTAATAAAATATAAACTGGGACAGTTGGTACAACGGTTCGTCAACCGTAGGCTTGTTCACGAGTCAGGGTGCTACGGTTCGTGGACCAGGTTCGCCAATGCTAATAGACTACCGAACTCAGTTGACCACGGTGCGTGAACCGGGTTCGCTAACTTCTAGCCAGTTTATCCAACTTATAAAATCAGTTCGCCACGGTTCGCCAACCGGGTTCGTGAACTGTTCCCAACTGAACTTGTGGTTTGTGAATTGGTTTGCCAACCTTCCCATATTTTTATATCTCAGATATCTATAGTTTGCGAACTGTTTCGCCAACCTACCTGAGTAGAAATTCCAGTAAGTTCATATTTCTCTCTTATGATGTTTGAAACATTCCTAAGTAATATAATCATTTGCATGGGAAATTTTCAATTGATCCACAAATTAATTCAAAGAACTAATATTGTTAAGGACCATTGACATCTTATTTGCTGAATCATATTTCGAGATTCTTCACATGACAAGATTAACTTGAAACTTATTCTTTGCAACTCTACTAGAATTCATACGACATAGTATCAATAGATAGAAGATGATATAGTGAGTAAAATAGAATAGTTTAGTCTTCACATACCTGATACATAAGTTCTCCGAATGCTTTCGTTGATCTTCAGTCTTCGAGGGTGATCTCTGATACTCAACCACAATTCTAACCTAATCCGAGCTTGAGTTAGTAGACTAAAAATCAAGAAATAGTTTTGATCACCTAACATTGACAACAAGCTTGAGATAACAAAACTTGTGGGTTCAACCAAGCAATGCTCTAATAGGAATCAATTAGACTAAAGCAATTGAACCTCTTATTTCGTTAAGAAAAAACAAAAATCAAACTTGACTTAGTTTTTCTCAACCAGAACCAATTGAAACATAACAATTGTACCGTACTTTTATTTATGCAAAAGCAAAAATAGGCATTTAAATCAACTTTTTTTAACTGGAAAATGATTAACGTACACAAATAAATCGTTACCTTACTCTAGGATATGACAAACTAAGATTCGGATCAAGCAATGCAATCGTAACTATCAAAATAATGACACAAATGATTTAAATTAAAAAATTAATCATTCATATTATTTATAGTTTGAATATACTTTACATAAACATTGAAGTAAATCAATAGTTGATTGGTTTATTCATATAAAAGATATAATATAAGAACCGAATCATATTCATGTTTTGATGCATCTTATTCCTTCATATTCTCAGCACTTGATGAAGGTAAGTTAACACTTCCAATCTTGAGTTTGTGGATTTCCTCAAGTAGGTAACCTTATTGCTTAACCAGAATATCTTGCATTTGAGACGTTTTGGTTAATGACCCTGCAGGTGTATGCAATTCTGTTTTAGTTTGAACGCAAAATTGAGTCATTATCAACACTTTCCTTTTTCTTGACCAATCTTTGCTTTTCCTTTTTGTTGAGCCAATCTCACTTCTTGATCTTCTTATTGCTTTCTTGGCATCGAGAGATGGTGTAGATCTGTTCAAAAAGAACTTCTTCAGATCAAGCACTTTCACAAGAGAAGATATCAAATTCTGATTCATAGTTTCGTTGAATAAAATTTGAAACAGAAATGTTTATAAAATCTCCAAGTGAGATTTCGGTGATGCATACTTTCGAAAATATAATACTTCCCAAAAATAAGAATATTTTCAAGATATTTTTTCTAACTAGATTATTCTCATACTCTACACATGTAGTGCCTTAACTTGCTTCCTCACATACAAAAATGACACATTTGGTGAGCGTGCACTTCTAATACCGATTAAGTGGTATTAGTATGGGTTCTAGAACACGCATGGTATTCTATATCTAGTAGAGTATTTCTCTTAGGACTTCTCTTATTTCCTCAATACACAAAAGATCTTAGAGATCAATTTTTTAGATGATATTAATTAGAATCATAATTCTTCATCATGGAAAGACTTCTCCTTTGAACATGACCCAATGATCATCTTGATTACCTAAATTGCATGAAAGAGTCTCATCAATTTTTTTATTTTTGTAAGTTAAGCATTTAGTCATTCTCTTTCTCGTTGTATTGGTAGAATTCCCAACTTCGGAAGATGTATCCATTTTCAAAATGGTTGGATTATCAATGGAACGTGAAGGAAACAACTTAACAACTAGCACAATATTAGTTGCATTCTGTTTTTTAGAGTGATATGAGTATGAGGTTAAGAGTTACAGCAAGAGCCTTACTTCCAGTGTATATTCTCATATTGGGACAGTCTTTGGCCAAATAACCATAACCATTACACTTGAAGCACTGAAGCTGATAATCATCATCTTCTTCTTGATTTTTACTGTTCTTGGGAGGAACTCGATCGTGAGGATGAGTATGGTGATGATTATCTTACACAAATATCTTATTTATATATTTTGAAGAGATCTCGAAACTATCTGGTAATCAATGATATTGTTGAATCAATATAATCTTCTAAGTCTCCTGCAATCCATTCATTTGAATTGTCCATCAATCTAACCTTTTTCTCCGATGCCTTTGGATTTCTTTCAACTTTAAAGGTTATACCCTTGGGATGATTAGATTGTGATTCATGATCAAAGATCTTTAGATTTCCAACAAGAGTGATGCGATAAATGGTCAAAATATCGTTTGCTTCCATGATTGCATGTTTCTTAGACTATCTAGATGATAACGATATGAGAATATTGCATACTGTAACTTTTTCATAAGTGGTCCTTCCAAGAGATAAAGAAGCATTGAAAATCTCAAAGAGCTTAACATGAAACTCTTCAAAAGTACTGTTACCATTCATACGAATGTTTTCCCAATCAGAAGTGAGGGTTTGAAGTCTAGCTTCATTTTCTGATGTATCACCTTCGAATACAGTCTGAAGATTGTTTCAAGCTTCCTGAAAAGTTTGGCACGTGGAGATGTGATGTTGAGATCTCGGTTTACAACATGGATTATAACATTCAAACCATTTGAATTCTGCTTTGCAAAGGTCTTTTTTTCACTTGAGAAATCAGCTAAGCGTTTAAACTCAGATTCCAAATTTTCCACTTTCAGACGGACATACCTATCAACGACTAGTAGCCAAGTATTAAAGTCACGAGATTGAAGAAAATATCTCTGAGAAGACTTCCATCATAGACAGTTGGAACCATCAAATCTTGGAGGTACGTTAACTGAAATCGATTCATGTGAACTCGAATTCATCTTCTTATAAGTTGGATCGCACCAAACACAGATTTTTAGATCTTTTCGTGTTTGTGTGTTCTAATACCAACTTAAATGACGAGGATACCAAGTACACCATAATCTTTTCGATATCAACATATAAGTATGATACCTTGAGTGATTTAACACAGACAAAGACTGTCAAGAAGATAACAACCACAAGGTATACACTTGGTACATAGTTACTAGTTCGAAACCGTATCTAACTATATGGATCAAGCCAAGTGTTTGGGATTAACGTACAATGTATTTACTTTTAATTATATCCAAAACAATAATTATAATTGCAGAAAGTAAAAGTGAAAAACAACGAGATTTTATTAACGAGGAAACCGCAAATGCAGAATAACCCTATGCCTAGTCCAGTTTTGAATACTCTTAGAAGTAAGCCGCTATACAAAGACCACCTACCAACTTCATATAGTTGAGATCAAGCAAACTACGTTAGTTACCTAGTTTCCTCAGTATCCCTGCGCTACAACCGATCTGGATAACGCAGTGAAATCTAAGATGGAATCCACTATCTTAAGTTACTCCAGCCTCTCTGAAGAGTTTAAGCACTCAACCCTTTCGATCGTCTTCCAAATAGTAAATGACTAATTTGTTTGGTAACCACTCTTCTATCTCAAGAAGTTAATCAGAGATATGTATGTTGAGCGTGACAAAAGCTTTTCAATCAATTAAACTCCTTTGTCGGGTTTAAATCTTCCAAGATTTGGTTAACTTGCAAAACTACCAGATTTGGATATTGAATAGTACCACCAAATGATAGCTTGTCGATCTAAATACCACTAGTAATAACGAGTCTATCAAAAGATAAACTAGATTTATTCGGATCCCATCCAATCAAGTTTATGCGCGAAGAAAATCTCAAAGATACGAAACCAATAAGAAAATCTTCTTATCTTCAAATCTTCAATAGTCTTCTCTACCTGCACAATAATAAACTTGATTCCAACTTATGATCGATCACTTACAGAACGGAATCTGTTAATAATGGATGATCACAAGTCAACGTCGGATCTAAAATCATATCGAAACTACTGCTAATATCTTGATCTAGTTTGAGTGACCTTATGTCAGAAGAGAAGGTTCTCTAGAATAATCAAACTAGGTGCAATCAAGAGTTAACAACCGTTAGTCAATCAAATCAATAATTGAAAATTAAAATAACAATGCAACTTTAGTTACCCATTAACGGTACTAGTAAACGCTTCTCAATCCCAACGTTCCCCTTTGGTACCCAATGAGTTATCTTCTAATACTCGCAGTATGTACAAGTTCTGAAAAAGGTAACCTCTACTCATGATATATCAAGATAGACTCATGAGGCCTTCCAGTTATAACAAGACTGATAGAATTTTTGGTTGTTTGATACCAATACTGATACAGGTGTATCTATCTTCTTTTGGGAACTTATCAATCCTCAAGTTATATTGAGGATAGATTTCTACTTTTGGAAAGAATATTGATTTTAGGACAGTATTCTTAGATGGATAAGGAAATATTCCTAGACAATATAATATTTCTATATATAGAAATACATATACAAGGAATTATTCCTAGATAAGGAAATATTCCTTGACAAGGAAATGAGTTCCTATAAGGTTCGTGAAATCAAATTAAAGTAAGGAAATAGATTCCTTGAAGGTCTGGGAAACCAAAACAACGTTCTAATAACTAAGAATATCTAGATAGTGTGGTTTTCTGAGACAGACACACCCAGAGAAGAAGGTTTGTGAGATAAATCTCCTAGAGAGAAGTTTATGAGACAATTACTAGTTTATTGTAAAAGCATGCTTAGCAAGCAGTTTAAGGTTATGTACCTAGAGAGATTGTGAGCGTAACAAAGATAGAATTGTAATAGTTTTCTTGTTCATAATCTAGATAAAATAATTTCTTCGAGTTCTGATCCTGGTATTTTCGTATTTTACAGTTTTCATCTATCATTATTCTGAATTCCGCCTCTATAAAAATAGTCAGCAAGGTGCAGAGATCATACATATCAAACTTTAGATTTCATTGATTTATTAATTTCTAGACTATCTAGGCACTAAGGGGCAACCTATTTTAAATAAAAAAACAAATCATAATTCTATTGCTTATCACGGCGTGTTCTCTATAACAAAACTAGCTTTTACGACCTTTTCATTTGGGAATGAGTGGGGAAAACATGGGCTAAAGCGATGTTTCAAATTTGGTTCCCTGCATAGAAGGAACAAAGTTTAGAATCCAAGAAAAAAATGTGTTCCGTTGAATCGCCATATACACCAATTTATACCCGGTTTCAAAAATCGCGTTGATTCTCAACGATTTAGGGCTTAATCCTAAATTAGTGGAGCTAGAGCCGAAGCCGATAAAAAGCTGGATACTTGTTAGGTCCTTGAATATAACTCGTTACTCTATAACTTAATTTTTATTATTTTGTTAATATCGTAATATGATATTGAAGATTAAATTTAATAAAAACAAAAGAATTCTAGAAGTATTAAACTAGATATATAAAATCTTGGAATTGTAGCAAAAAATACTATAAAACCATAAATAGATAACCATGTAGGTATAATCGATTAAGCTTATCGGTAGCAATTAATTTTACCCCGGATACTAAAATCGCTAAAAGTGTAATATTAAGACATACAATTGAACGCGAATAAAGTAGCTTGGATAAGGTTTTGAGTAATTAGGTATCTTTTTTTTAAGCATAAATATATTAGATAAAATTAAAATAGGGTTACACATGGGAATGTTGTTCCGCTGCTATTAATTATTACAAATTGTTTCAAAAAACTGAGGACAATATGTCCCCATAAATTATCCTGAACAACTCCCTTTTGGATGTTATCTGCCACATGGTTGGCGAGGGCATCTGTTACATGCTTGGATGGCTTCCCTGTAATTATGTTGAATTTTGTGTTGGGGAATTGCTTCAAGTCTTATTGTAATTTCGGAAATCCATTTCTCTCATGTACCATGGGGATCTAATCGTTTTTTGATGAAATGAACTCGTGTCTGTGAATCTGATTCAATGTAGATTTTAGTCCATCAGTAAAGTGTGACCGATTGTAGAGCCATGAGTAGTGCCCAGGTCTCAGTTAACAACGTTGTTGTGATCCCTAAAGGTTGGGCAATTGCAACAATGACTGTGGTTTTCGAGTCCGTGCAAATAATAGCTCCACCTGCTGGTCCCGGATGTCCATGGGCAGCTCCATCCGTGATTTTTTTTATCCAATGTAGGTCAGCTTGTTTCCATCCAACTTTAATTATTTTAGGAGTCCGCATCCGGGAAGTATCTATTGTCATCGGATTCATGCCGGGTAAAGGTGGCAGTAATATTGAATTCGCCCAGGTGAACTATTGATGCATGTGGTTTGCCAATTTGACTGTATCAGAAGGAGGTTCTTATTTTCTTTCATATATCAAATCATTCTTTGCTAGACAGAGTGCCCACAATATGAAACAAAAAGAAGTTGAAGAAATTGTGGGTTGTTTGATCTGGAGTAGATGATTTATGGTGGTTGATGGCGTTAGTGGTTGGTGTCTTCGGTGTTGGAAAGATGGTTCTTCTTCATGATGGTTTAATAGCAGGTTCCAAGCTTCTTTAGCATAACGACAGGTGAGAAAAATGTGCTCAGCTGTTTCTGGAGATAAATTACATCTAGGACATAGAATTGAGGTACTGATGTGAAATTTATGTAATAGGGTGAATGTAGGTAATTCCCCCTGTGCTTTAGTACATCTTAACCAATTACAGCTCAAGCACATACCCAACAATTTCAATTTAATTCTTAATCCATTAATAAACTTATATACTTTGGTAAACAGAAGAGATTATTGGATAATTATTAATTGATTATAGTGTCTTTTACATAACAGGCAAGCGAGCAACAAGCTGCGCCGCAAGCCCTTTTTGGATTGCAAAACCTATCCTTTTAAAAACAAACTCTCTCGAACCGGGAGTCATGACATTACTTATATACTTAATTATAAGAAACTTGAACTGATTAATACTAATAAAAACAAATACCTCAATCTTGTTCAACTAACACTCAATAATTATCAGCCCCGCCAACTGCAGCTCATTTCAATACCAGCATCAATTATCCTTTCTGAACTTGATCTCATGAAACCCTAATTTCATGATTTGGGGAAGAACAACACAAACCCTAATTCCTTAATTCTTCCTCAGAACAGCTCCAACATCTAATTAACTTCAATACATTAACCTATACTTTAATTAAGAACAAACCCATCATTCCTTCAATTCAACAAACACCCAACCTAGCTCCTTATCTTTAATCCTTAAAAACCCTAACTCTTAAATCAAATCAAACTTCAGTGCTAGCACAACTCAGCTTCAATCAAAACTATAATTCACGGCAAACCCATCTTTAATCTGTTACTTAAAGTCTCGATTTCATCTTTTAATTCTTATTTGAGTTCATCTTATGAAACCCTAATTTCTCAAATCATCTCCAAACAACTTCAGAACTTCAATTAAACTTCGACCCATTCGTTCTTCATCTAATGGCAACCCAAATCACTCATTAATTTTCTTAAGAAATCAACATAATCACCAAAACTCTAGCCTGGTTCTCCGTGTTCTAATTCGTCAACCTATAATTGATTTTCTTTGTGAATAATCACCGGACCATCTCCTTCATCATCCAAACATGCTGATCAACTAACTCCCTTCGATTAATTCTCTCACCAACCCTCGATCAAACTGGCAGAAAGACGAGCAGAGAAAAGAAGAAGGAAGAAGAAGAAGATAAGAAACTCTTCCCGATTTGGTGTAGATAATACCAAGTCCAAATTACTAATACATCCAACGAGTTGGAATTGGGCAGCCCAGGTCAGATTGGATGCAAAAGATACTATTTTGCTCTTCATACGTATCTGATGATTACTTCGTCGTCTGATATCTGATTGACACGTTTGAGTAGTCTGTTCCACATAACTTTTCGAGATCTATCTAACTATGCTAGTTTCATATCTAGATCGTTAGTAGATTAATTTTTATTAATTAAAATCTATATTAAATAATCGAGTTATTAGCAGCTAAATCAATTCTTTACTGGTCTAGTAGCGTTGACGAGCTTGAGGGTCTTTACATTCTCCCCACCTTATATATTTTTGTCCTCTAAAATCAAACCATTCTTCTGGTCTTCAAAAAATCCCCACCTTATAGAGAAACACTGTCTCTTGTCTAAGCGCAAACAACATGAAACAAAGCACAAACTTAAATGGCTTTCTACAATTAAAATTTATAATTTGTAGCTCTCAATAAGTTATTGGTTCTAATTATGAGAGAAAATACTCTATAATAAAGTTTTTAGGTAAATTTTGGGATCCATCAGTCCACTAATAGAAGCAAGTCTCCCTTCAATGCCTGGTGATATAAGAATGCAGTTGCCTGTCTAGGTTCAGGACGCCTGGCAATGCGTACCTACGTAACAAGTATCACCCGAACACATCAGAAATACCAACCTCATTATTCCCTATGCTGGATTAACTAAGTGTTAACTTATTAAAATTAACTTATATCTAAACTTATATCATAACTGGTGTAACCTAAAAATTTTACTTCATAACATATATACATAATTAATAAACCAAATAAATCTTTTAGTTATTGATAGTTTTAGTAATTAAAATTTATCTCACAACCCAACCCAATTCTTATCTAATCTAGTTCACTAACTGGCACTGGCTAATCCTATTATTCCTTATATAAGAGATCTAATAGTGAGCTCTGATACCAACATTGTAGCGCCCCCAAAGCTAGCAGCTGACTAATCCAAGAGATTAACGAATAAAGAGGCACTAAGGATCTAGAACATTTACTTAAACATTCAGTTAAGAATTCTACTACAAAACTTAACCCAGAAACTAGCCCCGCTTTGAAATATATATATATATACAAGAACTCCTCTCAAATGATACTTATACAATAGTCATTTGGTTTACAAATATAATATGCAACATAATAAACATAGCAGAAGTTAACCAACTAACGAGATCAACCCTTGAAGCTTTCGTTGCGCAACTCCGATCTGTCTCTGAAACTGAAAGTGGGAATGGGTGAGCACATCATCCCTAAAAGGGGTGCCCATTAGAAATAACATTTAACTTTCAAGAAATCGTGGGCAAGACTTGGAAAACAATACATGCTTTCCCAAACATTAAAAAGTGACCAAGTCACTGAAATAAACAAACATGTATATGGACAAACTCCATTTTCAAACAATTTATAATATGGTTGTAAATTCCGAACTCGCAAATTCACAGCTAATAGCTATTGATGTCACCAATTCGGAACTCGCAAATTGATGACCTATAATAAACATAAAAGCTCAAAAGTAAGTATGTATAAACGCGAAGGAGCGTATCCTATATACCACATGTGGAAATTCTTGTTTCCCATAAAAAATCATAATGACATTCAAAACATTACAAGTCCTTTCCAAACCATGGAAAGATTGAAAGGATCAACAGAAAATTCATAACAAAAACTAAACAATGCATGGATTTCAAAAACAGATAATGCATGAGTTTGTAAAACATAAACTTTTTTAAAAGAAACAATAATGGTTTCAAAAGAGTTAAATGTAAATTTCCACCTCTTTTGATGACAATCCACGCCTACCTCGAGATCCACGATCCAATGGTTCATCCTTTGAATCAATAGTTGTTAATATAGACCAACTGTTAATCACACAACATGACATCTACTTCAACTTAGTTCAGCTTAATGCATTCACCTCCATAACCTCTTCTTTATCCTCAATTACACTCTCACCTGCTATTACCATTCCAGTTCATATCCAAGTCAACTCTAACAATTGCAACTCTAAACCATGAACTTGAACCAACCTGCACCGCCTACAACTTTAGTTCTATTGCTACCAGCAAATTACATCTCGCACTCCATAACCACTAATCACAAGACCTGCACAAATCAACTGCGACTCATCCAACAGTTCATCATTAACTCATCTCTTCTCTGCAAGTTCTACCATTTCACTTTCCTTACCACCTGCAACTCCAATATCCTCAGCTCCTACACCATTATGAGTTTATCTCAAAACATACATTGCGTGTACCACTATCCAATCTCAACTTCACTAACACAACATCTTCATCAACTCCTACAAATTCAAACACAATTTCATCACAGCCATACTGCACCCGTCCAAATCTCACCTAGTACATTTATCTGCCTATTCTCCCTGTGCTTTAGTACAAGCTTAACCAAATACAGCTCAAGCACATACCCAACAATTTCAATTCAATTCTCGATCCATTAATCAACTTATATACTTAATTATAAGAAACTTGAAATGATTAATACTAATAAAAACAAAAACCTCAATCATGTTCAACTAACACTCAATAATCATCAGCACCACCAACTGCAGCTCAATTCAATACCAACATCAATCATCCTTTCTGAACTTGTGAAAGGGCGACGGTACACCAATATACCTCAAGCTAAAACTTTTACTACCTATAAGTCCTTTCTCCGAAAGTGATTGTCTATGGACTGAGTCGAGACAATGCAACTAATCGGTTCACACTTCGTGTGATCATCTATGGATACGAGATCGAGACAATACAACAACGAAGTATGTTTACTTGATAAAAGGTTCAGACTTAACCAAACACCATAGGATTACTTATGAAGTAAATAGGAATTAACATTTATGTAATTTACTTCAAATTATAATAACAACAATTATAATTACGTAAAATAAAAGTAAATGACACAACAAGATTTTGTTAACGAGGAAACCGCAAATGCCGAAAAACCCCGGGACCTTGTCCAGAATTGAATACTCTCAAGATTAAGCCGTTATACAAAATCAAACCAACTTCGTATAGTTGAGACCAAGCAAATAAACCTATAGTTCACCTAGTTACGTTTATATTCCCATGCCTCCAACTTATGAATAAATCACGTACTTGGAACAATTCCTTTGGTTCGTGATAAGTGCTGAAATTACATGTTTAGAATGTCAATTCCATACTTGTTTTAGCTATAATTCTTGCATATTACTTGTTATTATGATTATTTTCTAGTTTATGTGTCATATCAGGTGAATCATCCTAAGAAGATTGAAAAGATATATAAAGTGAAGTACTTCAAAGATCCAAGTGTCTAAAGCCGAAAGAAGTGGAAGAAGTGCGACGGAAAGGAGCAAAGAAGGTCGAAAACATAAGGAGGACTAGAATACCAAGTTCAAATCATCCAAATTAAGGATTTCTTATCACTAACTTGAATAAAATTCAATTATTAAGAGAACGGCGAAAGAATGAGGTCATTCCGAGTTCGTACGAAGAAGTTACGGCCAAAACAGTCGAGACAAAAAACGGCGATCTACAGCATCACTTTCGGCATTGCTAAAGCAATACCGAAAGTGACCATATTTCGGGCAGAAAGGGTGTATTTTCGACCCCAACTTTCAGCGTTTCTTTGAGGTATTCGACAATGCCGACTGAGATAGACCTATGGGGTCCCTTTTGATGTATTTTGACTTCCAAATCAAGAAAACACGGTCCCGGATGGATTCTAATACCTAGATATCATGAAAACTATATAATAGGACTTCCACGAAAATTAGAGAATATACACATCTCATAATACACTTTTGTTCTTAATTAATATTTTAGGGTTTACCCCTTTAGGGGGAAACTGGGTAATTGTGTAATCATGATTTCGAGCAGAAAGGGTGTATTTTCGACCCCAACTTTCGGCGGTGCTTTGGGGTATTCGAAAATGCCGACTGAGATTGACCTATGGGGTCCCTTTTGACGTATTTTGACTTCCAAATCAAGGAAACACGGTCCCGGATGGATTCTAATACCTAGATATCATGAAAACTATATAAGAGGACTTCCACAACAATTAGAGAATATACACATCTCATAATACACTTTTGTTCTTAATTAATATTTTGGGGTTTACCCCTTTAGAGGGAAACCGGGTAATTGTGTAATCATGAGTTGCTAAACTTTTGTTGATTAAGGATGAATTCAATGTTCTAGACGTGAAGCTTTATTATTATACAAGTTTGTTCGGAGTTTTTATCATCATCGTTTGTCTTTTCTATATTTAGGGTTTATGAATGATTCTTATATTGATTTGGGAGGCCTACTAGATTAGTCTATTGATTTTTCTAAAGCTAGTAAAAGTTATGAGATAAGTAATCGTCGATTGACTCTCTACACAAGTAGACATCGCGAGACCTTGCAGAGAGATTCTGTGGAGCTATTGCGAGTGAAGATAACATCAACAAGTGGACCTTGATCTAAGAGTTCAACTACTGGGATCAACCTAAATTCACAAAGCTTAAAGCATTCGATTGGATTACACCTTGAGTGATCTACTACTTGATGGTTTGTTGAATAGAATCTGGTAGTCGAGAACTTCCGTATCCAGTGAGAGAAGGAGTTCTGGGGATACCACTGATCTAGATATTTTCCTACAGTTGGTGATGAATGGTTCTAACGAAAGATAGATAAGTATTCTAGTCCAGTTATCGCTTGGTAACGACGAAGGATTCCTTGATTATCCCTTTCTTTTCTTATTTTTTTTTCTTTTTATTTATCTTACAACCAATCCCCCATTGTATTTTACTTTGTTTTGCTAATTCAAATAACCTATCAATTACACAGCTCTCTGTTGGAACGATCTCTTACTATCGCTATATTACCAGTTAATTAGTAGGAAATATCTTAATTAATTTGTTGTGGTTACGACACGCATCAAATTTTGGCGCCGCTGCCGGGGAGCGGTTTCTAATTGATTTGTTATTTATTTAGCTTGTTTTTATTTATTTTATTTTTTTGATTCTCTATTGTTCTTGTGAATTGTCATGTTTCCTTACAGAAATAACATGTACGGAACGCTAGACCAATCAACATATAACAGTGGTAATCAATATGGTTTTCAATCTCTTTCATATAACAACTACCAACCATACCCTATAGAGCCTTATGGATACTCTCATACATATCAACAACCTTATGACAGGAATGTAAGTGAGCAATCACATGGATGGGAGGATAGTTATACTTATGATAAGTTGTTTTCTAGTAATGTGCAGATGACAAAGAGTTTGGAACTAAATACTACCGAATCAAGATATACTCCTCTTTATCGTGTTTTTCCTTCACTTAAAGAAGAGATATTTTCTAAAAACTCTATTGAGCATAATGGTGGAAAGCGTGTTAATGTAAGAAAACTTTTTAAGCAACATGAGCATATAGAAAAAGCCGGTGCATCACAAAAGATTCTTGATGAAATTAACAAGGTCATAGATTTGGAACTTGAACGCGGAAGATTATGAGGTTGACGAAGACTCTGATGAAGATGAGCAACCTTTGGAAAGTCCTTGCAATAATGATAAGATTATTCTAACTCCAGATCATTATAAAGATCCTTCGCCTATTCAAAATGAGCAGATTGGGTATGACACATCTATTGTTATAAATGGTGTAACGTACTCAAACGAAGAAATTAGGAGTTGCATCAATGAACTAGACGTTTTAGGAAAGGATTTCAATTCCGATGTAGAGGTTGTTGAAGAGATTGAGATTAAGAATGAAACCAAATTGATTGAAGTCGTGGAAGACACAATTGAGCTAGATTACAATAGTTTGATAGAGGACCACGATATACTTGAGGTAAATAATTCATTAGATAAGAAAGATGAGGATCCGATACAAGGTTTGTCTAATCTTTTACATAATTCTATATTTATTGATCCTTTCCATCCAATTGAAGTAGCTTCTAAAAGAGTTGTTAACCCAGCTTTTAGGAAAATACCTTACTTAGGATTGGAGTTGTGTGCTTCCAAAGTTTTAACGGATTATTTTTCTTCTAAGTATCCACCACTTGATGTGTTTGATTATAATAGTTTGCAGGTTCGCCATGCTGAAGAACCTTTTGAAGTACCCATGTTTTATGTTCTTTATCCACTTCCAAGTGTAGAAAGGACTAAGTGTGGGGGAAACTTCAACAAAGTTATAGCTTTAATATTTATATCTTGTTCTAATGTTTTCATGAAGTTTTTACTAGAACTGCAGATTGTTTTCTGGGCAGACTACCAGATTTTCAGATTGTTGGTGTATGGACGATAACTAGCGGGTCAGGCTGAGGACGTTAAACTAACCGCTGAATGGGAGGCAACCCATAGGTTTTGTATTTTCTATCCTTTTTGTTTTTAGTCTTCTTCTTTTGCATATCACATTAGAATTTCCCACCTTGACTTTACTTAGGAAGAGTCAATTACATTGAGGACAATGTAAAGTTTAAGTGTGGGGGAGTGTTTGGATATTTTGCATGTAGAGTTTTTCAAAAAATTTGCATAAAACCTCCAACTTGTAGAGATTTTAGAGTCACTAGCATACTTCTAGGTATGTTTACATAGAGAATTCTGACCGACATAACTGAACTTGGAAGTGTTAGGGAACTACATTGGATTTATTGCTTGTTAGAGTGTTAAATAATGGATTTAATCATGCCGGTGATGCAAATTAGAAGAAGGGAGAAATGAATTATTAGAGTTTTTGCTCAATAATTAGTGGAGACTACCTATTTTCATATCAACTGAGGCACCAGACCAAATTTCTTTGTATCTGACTAAATAGCTTTCTTTTGTGTGTGTGTGTCACCGTACGTTAATTCCGAGTAGAATGGTGAGCTACCCAACCTCCCACCAATAGAAGCACTATTTTTGATCTCTTGAGTGTTAATTTTGTCAATCATGAGGGTGACGTCTATAGATGAAAACCCCTTCTTGTAGTTTGATTTACAGTTAGCACCATTTTCTATCTCACCAAAGACAGATCCATAGGAACACCATCATCATCAACAAGTGGAGCGACATCAAAATCTACAAGGAAAGTTGAAGACGTTTGAGGTTTACAAGCAACAATACAAGGAAGAGCAAATTTCATATTCGAGTAAAGCAACATACAAGGAGCAAAATTCTATATCAAAGTGGAAGACTAAGTATAAGAGCGAAGAAAATCAAAAGATGAGAGTTATTGAAGTTTATGATACGAAGACGACGCAAATTGTGAAGAACAAAGTGGTAAAGTACTTCATTTATGGCCATGTTAATTTTAATTTTGTTATTAATTTTGTAGTTGCAATCTTCTTAAAAAAAAAAAGAGAGAGAGAAAATACAAAAAAGATTTGCATTTAGGTTGTTTTTTATTCAATAAAGCCATGGGGAAGAAAAATCTATAAGAAAGTTTCAAGAAACAAGGAAATTGAAGAAAAAGAGTTACAAATTGTCAAAGTTTTATTAAGTTCAATATTTTATCATCAACCGTTGAAGACTGAAGAACGAAGACCAAGAAGATGAAGAAGACAAGCTGGATACTACGTTTCTATTGGATGCTGTGAGAGTGGTGTTATCATTATTACAATCAGATGTGAAGGTGGTAAGTACTCTCATCCTCTATTTTTAATAATAATGGTTGATTTACTTTCTTAGAGATCATTAGAAAAAGTCTTTATTTTCCACGATTTTGTGGAGTCTCCATAAATTATTCAGAAGGTTTCCTTCCCACCATTCAACGTGTGTAGGATTCTCTCTTCATTCCTACCTACACACATGTGAGACCCATAAAACAGCCGTCTTTTTGAGTGCAACTATCATAAAATCCTTTTAAGTGAGGCACAATTCTAGGCGAAATGCTTATTGATCGCTCTCAAACACGCGTTCTCTCATTAGGGTGTGGTTATTTATCACTCAACATTTGAGAATGAGAATATGTTCTTTGGTATTTCTAACTTCTTATTACTAGCATGCAGAAATCCTATGTCCTCATAGCTCTTTGGATGCTTGGGACGTTGGAAAGCTTTGAAGTTGGAGTAGGTTTTGTGGGTATATCTCTCGTATGCCCTCACGAGATTATAACTCGTCCACTAGGGCCACCTAGGGGTTTACAGGATTGTTATACGCGCTAAGTGTAACCGTATATTCGACGACATGGATTTGTTTTACTTTAGGTAGTTTTCTCGAGGACTAGCAAAATATAAGTGTGGGGGAATTTGATAAGTGCTTAAATTACATGTTTAGAATGTCAATTCCATACTTGTTTTAGCTATAATTCTTGCATATTACTTGTTATTATGATTATTTTCTAGTTTATGTGTCATATCAGGTGAATCATCCTAATAAGATTGAGAATAGCTATAAAGTGAAGTTCTCCAAAGATCCAAGTGTCTAAAGCCGAAAGAAGTGCGACGAAAAGGAGCAAAGAAGGTCGAAAACACAAGGAGGACTAGAAGACCAAGTTCAAATCATCCAAATTAAGGATTTATTATCACCATCTTAAAGATAATTCAATTATTAAGAGAACGGCGAAAGAATGAGGTCATTCCGAGTTCGTACGAAGAAGTTACGGCCAAAACAGTCGAGACGAAAAACGGCGATCTACAACATCAGTTTCGGCATTGCTAAAGCAATACCGAAAGTGACCATATTTCGGGCATAAAGGGTGTATTTTCGACCCCAACTTTCGGCGTTGCTTTGGGGTATTCGACAATGCCGACTGAGATAGACCTATGGGGTCCCTTTTGACGTATTTTGACTTCCAAATCAAGGAAACACGGTCCCGAATGGATTCTAATACCTAGATATCATGAAAACTATATAAGAGGACTTCCACGACAATTAGATAATATACACATCTCATGATACACTTTTGTTCTTCATTAATATTTTAGGGTTTACCCTTTAGGGGGAAACCGGGTAATTGTGTAATCATGAGTTGCTAAACCGTTGTTGATTAAGGATGAATTCAATGTTCTAGACATGAAGCTTTATTATTATACAAGTTTGCTCGGAGTTTTTATCATTATCGTTTGTCTTTTCTATATTTAGGGTTTATGAATGATTCTTATATTGATTTGGGAGGCCTACTAGATTAGTCTATTGATTGTTCTAATGATAGTATAAGTTATGAGATAAGTAATCGTCGATTAACTCTCTACACAAGTAGACATCGCGAGACCTTGCTGAGGGATTCTGTGGAGCTATTGCGAGTGAAGATAACATCAGCAAGTGGACCTTGATCTAAGAGTTCAACTAGTAGGATCAACCTAAATTCACAAAGCTTAAAGCATCCGATTAGATTACACCTTGAGTGATCTACTACTTGGTGGTTCGTTGAATAGAATCTGGTAGTCGAGAACTTCCGTATCCAGTGAGAGAAGGAGTTTTTGGGATAACATTGATCTAGATGTTTTCCTACGGTTGGTAATGAATGGTTCTAACGAAAGATAGATAAGTATTCTAATCAAGTTGTCGCTTGGTAACAGCGAAGGATTCCTTGATCATCCCTTTCTTTTCTTATTTGTTTCTTTTTATTTATCTTACAACCAATCCCTCGTTGTCTTTTACCTTGTTTTGCTAATTCAAATAACCTATCAATTACACAGCTCTCTGTGGGAACGATCTCTTACTACCGCTATATTACCAGTTAATTAGTGGGAAATATCTTAATTAATTTGTTGTGGCTACGAAACGCATCAGTTCGTGTTACAAATAGTAAAAGAACAACAAATCTGTTTGGTAGCAACTCTCTTCAACCAAGTGACGTGAGTTCGACAAAGGATCTTCTGTTTATCTCATATAAACTCCTTCATCGGGTTCTTAGATCTATCTTATTCTCAAGTACTAAAGTAATTGTTAAGATTTTGCAATCAATACTTTTAGTCACAAAAAATTGTATTGATGCCGGTCTACACAACTAATAAATCTAATATATCACAAGGATAAACCGATTATAGTCGGATCCTCTACACCGAAATAAGTATTATGCACACCAAAGATTATGAACCCCAAATCAGAAATCTTCAATATCTTCTTTGTATTCAAATCTTCTTAGATCTTCAATAAACACATGCACACAACAACTTGAATCTCTTGTGATCAATCACGCACATAACGGAGTCTGTTAACAATGGATTATCACAAGACGTCTTTAGATCTACAAACAGTCTAAAGATCCCCGTCGAAACTTCGATCTAGTTTGAATGAATCTTATATCAGGAGAGAAGATTATCAAGCATAAACAAACTAGGTGAAATCAAAGTTCAACCACCATTATTCAATCAAATCAATCGAAAACAAAAGATAAACCGCAATTATCTAGTTTCCCACCAGCGGTACTAATATAGCTTCTCAATCCCAAAGAAGACTATAAACTGACCGGCCGTAAGAGATTTCGCCTAATTAGGTTACTCTCCTCTCCGAATAGGCGGTTTCACCAGTAACAACACAACCGAGGAAGTTTGTTGTCACGAAGGATTAGTTTGCTAGACAAGGAAGTTTGGACACCAAGGAATTTCCATAACCGAAAATATTCTCAAGATATGCAATAAAGTCCAAATTCGTTTTTCATAATTCCTGGAAATGCTCTGTCCAAGAGAATGACCGAAAATCTCTTTGGAAAATCTCTAACTAGTAAATGCACCTTACTAATTTTGTTTTCCTAAAATAAAATTAACAACCTTAATTAAAATATTCTTAACTTATTTATGTTTCGATCCTGGGATTTTCTTCCTTTAGCTATTAAGGAATAACTTTTAACTAGTAAAGATAAGCGTTACTACACATGTTCAAAGTATGTTGACATCCTTACTTTGTAAGTCATTTTTCATACTTACAATCTTGAAACCGATTTGTCACACATCCAAACAAGTTTAGAATTGGTTCATCTGACTTTCAAGAACTATGTGATTGATCAAGAACACTCAATCACAAATCATGGGTTTAACGGTTATACCAAATCAAGTTTCGATTCTACCTCCATGTGAGTATTGTGCATAGTCACGCTAGCTTTCCAAAATTCGGTTGACTAGGTACTAGGATCGGTTCCCCACATATATATGGTATCTACCTTGTATGTATTGTACATGTCCATGGGATCGGTTCCCCTTTCTGCTATAAACTTGTTGCACCCCATACAAGGATCGATTCCCCTTTGTGATGTGTTGCACCTCTTACTATAATCGGTTCCCCTTTACCCAGAGTTAGTCTTACACAAATCACAAACTCGATCATACCATCTCAGGTGATTACTTAAGATCGGTTTCACTAATAAAAGTCATACCGATACATAAGTCAGGCCTTTGTGAATAGTTTTACCAAGAACACAAATAAATCATGAGCGGTTATATTAATCACACATATTGGTTGTTCAAAAGATATGCAATGAATAAAAATACCAATAACATTCACAAAACAAGTTCATGAATTTACTTCCTTAAAACACATGTAAAAACCTTGTTTCCTTGGATGAAATCCTTACCTCATACCCATACATAATCACAATAGCATTTAAACGATTATGTTGATGTCTTATCTACAAAGCTTAATGGTTAAGAAATAAACCTCGTAATGTATTCCTTAATATTATGTCTATCTAGAGTTCAATCATGCTTCGAAGTTTTGTTTTCAATATGCACGACTTGAAAGATACGTTAGGGAATGAAACAGTTCAAGTCAAATATCACTAACCTCAAGTGGAAGGATGATGTTGTCGTTGTAGCTCCTTGCTTCTTCACTTCTTAAAGTCTTTGCAATACTTGTAATGTCTCATATCCTAATACTTTCAAGCTAACTTATACGAGGTTGACTTTAGTACATAATCAGCGACTCTTTAAATGAGTTTTGATTCACTAAAATATGACAACCAAACTTGACATACCAACGCTTGGTGGGTTCAACCGATCTATGCTCTAACAATCTCCCCCTTTTTCAATTTTAGTGACAAAACTCTTACATCATACGGATAAACAAATTACAAGAATTCATTACACATACGCTTGATTCTCGAATTCAACAACACAATAACCTGTATACATTCAATCCTTTAAATGCCGTTGTTGACATTATAATAAGAAAGCTAATAATCTCCCTAAAGGTAAGATAAGTATATTTTCAATCTGCACGTCTTTGTTATTCACTTGGTAATGATATGGTACTCCCCCTTAGTCTATGCTTTCACTCTTTTGTTAGATAAACGTTTAAGCGCTATTGTCCCTTCCCTTAGTGATACCAATCAATATAAAATCAATGACAGTATCACTTGTTTACTCCATATATTTCTCCCCCTTTTTTCACAAAATGATAAAGAAACGAAAAAATAAAGGACAAACTGAAAAGAATCTATCAAATCTCAAAATAGACTTGCAACCTATAGAGTTAAGCACGAGGGTTCCACGCACCATTTTTGATAACCAATATCAAAACCGAAACTACAAGTAGTTTTATTTTTATATGTTACCAAGGAAATAATTTTCCCTAATAGTTTAGCAAACCAAAAATCAACTAAATACCTTAGTTCCTTTGCTAAACCGATTGTACAAATACAACCGCTTTGTTCGATAAGACCAAAATAAAGATAACTCTATTTTTCTCATCAGGTTCTAATTATCCATATAACTTAGACCTTTAAGTATTAAACAAGACAAGTACTAGGTTAGTTAACTAGCATTTCTTGTTAAGGCATTCGATTAGACTTGAATAACGAAAACCTCCATTTTCATAAGTCTAACTAAGATCATAATTAACTTAGTTTCTCTTATCCGGAATTGAATTGGACTAAACAACTCATCCCGTAAACTTTTTCTTTTGTTAAGCCATAAATAATTCATACAAACCAAATAAATCAACTTGCTTAATTATTCACCTCAACCGAAAGCAATTGAAACAACATAAACATTAAAGCACCGCAATTGCACCGAAATTTTGTAAGCCTAAAC
This sequence comes from Papaver somniferum, assembly GCF_003573695.1. NCBI lineage: Eukaryota > Viridiplantae > Streptophyta > Magnoliopsida > Ranunculales > Papaveraceae > Papaver > Papaver somniferum. The sequence continues at coordinate 112,185,497 of NC_039365.1, forward strand.
AATTGATACCACACAATAAAGCAAGATAACAATAGTTTTTCTTAACCAGAAACAATTGAATCCCACACACATCCATACACACATAATGGAATAAAACATCAATTGTACCGAAATTTTGTTAAGCAAAAAAATAAATATATGAAATAAAATCAGACTTTTCTTAAACAGGAAAACAATTAACTAACAAAAATTTTACCTCAAATTTCGCATCCACTTCTCCAATATGTTATCTTCTTCTTTCAGAGAGAATTGATATCGAAATATCATTATGTTGTCATCCTTATGCAAAACAAAAGAATAACAACAACCAACCTTTACCAGAGAAAGGTTGAAAATCGGTTTTAATAATTGCAGAAAAAAGTTGAAAACCGCCGAAACACATATGCTTTTATGCTAAACCAAAACCGATTCACCATATTGTGACTTTTTCACATGTTGTTTCTATCAGAACCCCTCATGATTTTGATAAAGCTTACCAACATGGGCTAGAACTTAATCCAGCTAAATCAAAAAGTCACCCAAACCATAAGGGTTCACAACATATGAGATCGAATATCAAGGTTGTAAAACCTAAATCAAACATCCCATAAACATACATGCAATAATATAAAGCATTCAAGCATAGGCTATGTAAATCAAAAACTATCACAAGAAAAATTATAAATCAAATAATTTTATTCATAATAATAAGATAGTTTTATTCATAGTAGACCTAATACAATCGATGAAAGAAATCAAAAATTGATGTCTATTTTTCTGGATTAAGTATTACAACATATAACTTAATCTCTAGTGGTGCTCTTATTATTCACTGACGTTTCTTCAGTGTTCAAACTTTTAAAGCATGTCTCAAGAGACTTGTCAGCAACCACTTCTTGCTTCTCGAGGTTTTCAATTTGAAGCTTCAACTCTCCGAGTTCACTTTTCATCTCTTTTATTTTATCTTTTAGTTCACCCAGATCTTGAACCAAGGTAAAGAGATTTCTTATGAGTTCTTCAAACTCATGCATAACATTATTCGTACCATATGTGGGAAACCACTTGGTAAAATCTGAATCATTGATAGCAAAAAGACATGATTCTTCTTGAGATCTAGCACAGTTACGACCAGGTTCGATTCTCGAGATAATCTTCCTGATTCTTCGATATGGGACAAACCCTTGACAGTTTCTTACTTTTCGTGCTTCCATTCTATCACTCCTTGTAACACTGCAAGTTATAGGCGACATTCTTAACACAAGATTTTTACCAAGGGAAGACAATAATCTAAGAGAAGATTTTTGAAACATGGTTTTCTAAAATATACACAATTATGTTTTTCGAACTTCTCTTTTTATTGAAAGGGAGATATTCCTTAAATATTTCTTATTACTCAAAATGGAAACTATCATTAACATGTGCCCTTGATTTTTATGTGCTTTTCTCATCCAAAACTAAGAGCACGGAATGGGATGAGAGTGCTCGGGTTCGATATAACTAAGTTACATCGGAGTAAACTTTTTCTAGCTTACATCGAGTATCAGAAACATAGTTCATGTTTCTCTTCGGGAATTTCTTCTCAAAATAATTTCTCCTAAGACAATGATCTTTTCTAATTTCAGATATATGATCATGAGGAGAAACTGTACTGACGTGAGAATTTTCAGAGATAGATAAATCTCTCTTAATTCTTTCAATGAGATTTTCATAAGATTTTCTCATTCTAATATGATTCACATCAGTGTGATTTTCTGAAACAACTATCGGAAATTCCTGATTGTTTCTTTTGGCAGAGATTCTCTCTTTCCCTTTCTTCTGAAGTCGTTCTTCATCAAAACTATAATTGTTTCGATACGGGTGAGGTGGAACCTTTTTCCAGAAGCGATTATCAACTCTTTCCTCTAACTCTTTTGAGTTTATCTTATTGGGTAGTGGTATGATCTGTCTTTATACTGAGGAATGGTCTTTCTGTCTTTCTACTGAGGAATGGTCATGAAACCGACCCTGGTTGGTCATGGGACGGACTGACGATCGTTTTATGAAATTCCAAATTGTTTGGAAGAGTTTGAACCTAATGTGAACAAATTAGGTCAAATGATGAAAATGTGTGGGACCGGCCTCTTGCAAGCCAAAGATCCAACCTTGGTCGGTCAAGGTAGTATGCTCATGTCACCAAAGTGTTCGTGTCTCAGTCCTGAGAATTTTGATATTTTCTGATGCGCGTTTGAGCAACATTTTGAGAAAATATGAAGAAATTAAGTTTTTTTGCTCAAACTGAAGAAACCTCATAAGATGAAGGAGATAATAATAATAAAATAAGAAACCATGAAGTGTGGAACCGGATATTTCTAAGGCGTGGCCGGCCGGCCAATAAGCCCAGTCCCATGGCACTTTTCCTAAGTTTATATTATTTTCATGATTTTAAGGAAATATCACGAAATCAATGAGTTGTTGAAACTAAGGAGTTCCCTTGAAGTGAAGGAGTTTCCATGAGATGAAGGAAACAATAATAATAATAATAATAATGATATAAAGTAAGGGGCGTGTGGGACCGGCCATGGATAGGGCATGGTCGGTCGGCTAGTGGCCCGGTCCCGTGAACCTTTCCTAATTTTATATTATTTTCATGATTTGAAGGAAATATCATGAAATTAAGGAGTTTCATAAGATGAAGGAAATAATAATAATAAAATAATAAGGAGTGATGAGGTGTGGGTGATAACTGCCTAAAATATATCATTTGAATATCACTTTCTTATGCTTTTCTTAGCTATCTCTCTTGTATTTTTCGTATATTATGCCTTGTTTGCCTTTTGCAGTTATTTTGGAGTCATTGGAGTAAAAGAAGAAGAAACAGGTGCAAATAGGGCTGCACATGGTTCGGTTTTTATCGGTTTTTGGCAAAACCTAAACCGAAACCAAAGTACTCGGTTTTCCAATAATGAAAACCAATGAAACCATATAGCATATTCGGTTTTATTGGTTTCGGTTTCTACTCGGTTTTGTTAAAAACCATACGATTTTTGGTTAACCGAATGATTTATAAACAATAATGTGCCAGTGCTTTATAGTTTACACGGTTAACCGAATGATTTATAAACAATAATGTGTCAGTGCTTTATAGTTTACACAAACAGTACACCCAATACTACAAGCGGCAGAAAAGTTTACTGGCAACATATCAGAGGCATAAATGACGAGCAACTAAAATGACAGCAAAAGGCTTCGACTCGAATAATCCTCCTAAGAGTCATAACCATTCATTAACTACAATTCATCAGTGTGAAAAGATTCATTCTGCTATGGTCACTATTAATCGGTTAACCAATTGGTTTTTGGTTCGGTTTTGAGATAAAACCTAAACCGAAACCAATACTTTTGGTTATCTGAAACTGACAACCATTAATAAACCATAGCAATATGGTTTCGGTTCGGTTCGGTTTAAAATCTTCGGTTTCTGTTTCGGTTTTCGGTTCTGCTTCGGTTTTGTGCAGCCCTAGGTGCAAAAGGAGCAAAACTTTCATTTCATAGACAAGTGTTATTTGGATCGCAGACGAGGATAAGGGGCAACCTGCTGATCACTAAAAACAGACGGTCCTCTACTAAGGGGCGGCCACCTTCGATCTATAAACAGAGAAACAAATTCTCACTTCTCATTCTTCCGTGAGTAGTTTTATCAGCTGCCGGCATACATGTCGCTCCAGATGTTGCTCACCAAGTTTCCTGCCGGCTAGTTATGAGGTCCACGACTGTGTAGGTTCAGAGAGAATTTAGGGCAGGATTTGAAGCTAAGAAGAACGGGCCAGGGAGATGTGAGTTTTGGTTCGGTACAGGGATGAATATCAGATTGAGGCCATTGATTTCCGCTGCTAAATGGTGAGGATTGAAGTGTATTCGAGTGTTTGAGAAGGTTTAGAACATTGGGTTCTACTCGAATCAGAGAGAAAGAAACCTATAGAGACGTACACCAGTTGAATTTCTCCATTGTCCGTACAGACAAGCAATGGAGCCGATGCAGTTGACTGCGATGATCAATGGAGAAGATTGAGTGCAATTCTGAGGTTATGAATGATTATAAATGAATGGGCTTGTTGTTGAATGAGAATTGTCGCATGGAAGGAGTTGATTTGCGGTCCTGTAAATACAACCAGTCAGCTCGCAAGACGCATACAAACTGTTTGAGGAAATGCCTGACTTACCAGTTCTTACAAATTCAAATTCAGTTGTGACTAGTTCAATGGACCGGCCTTGCCATCAGCTGTCCCATGGTTCTAGTTGGGTGTTAACTAAGGGTTAAGAGGAGAGTTCAAAGCTGAGAAGAACACGGCCACAGATAGTTGAAGTCTGGGGGTTGTTTGATTTGTATTTCAGCCGGAAGGTCAGTAAACAAAGGGGCTACGTAGCTGGTTTGCCGTGAGTTTGTGGGCTGCGTACAAGAGTTGTTGGGAATGGCTAGAACTCGTTATAGAAGTGCAGAGGAACACGGAGTTTGGGTGGGAATGGCTAGAACTCGTTATAGAAGTGCAGAGGAACTGCGTACCGGTTTCTTGCCGAGAAATCAGCTGACAAGTAAGGTTGTTGCCGTCGATCTATGAGTGAATGGATGGAAGAGATTGAGCGGTGAATAGAGTTTATACAAAATTAGGAAACTGAGGTTTCAATCCGATTCGACTTTGCAGCAGGAAAGAATATATAAAAGGATAACAATAGAGCTACAGAAAAAGAACCCGATACCCCCTCCTTCACGCCTGTTTTGCATCTTCAACAGAGAGGAGCTCTCTGCTCCTCTCCAATCCATCATCATATGCATCTCCATCACCATCTGCATAGCATACGCCCACCAGATCCATTCATACCACCACCAGCACGCCACCATCATCAGTTTTGAGCTACAACAGAGACTGCCTGGATTCACGACCAACAGCAACACAACAGCTCCATCATCCATCTCCGCAGTCAACATCAGTCGCAAGACAGCCACCAGTCCATACGCCCTACCTCTTGCTGCTGTTTGGTTTGAATTCTAGTGTTGTTTTTCTTTCTTTGCCATGAACTCCAGTAGCTAAATACTTATTTGGTTAGGGTTATTTCAAAACTATGTGACTTGTCTTTGATAATCAATCAAGTTTGATCTTTCTTTTGAATATCGTTTTATTGCTTGTCTTTTACTATGCGTTTGAACATGGATTGTTAGCAGGGAATTTGAGTGGCCAATCAAATAGATTGTTTGCGATTCTAATGCTAGATTATTGAACCATAATCCGTAATTGTTGTGGTGATTTAATCATAAATAGCGAAACATCAACCTTGCAATGGGATGTTGTGAATTTTGATGTGTAATAGACAACCCTAAGTTAACATGTCGAACTTACAAGCATGTGGTTAGGATCAATTCAACTTATAGAACATACCGGTTAGTTAAGTTACACTAGAGAGCTTATTCAAAGTGACTTGATTGACTAGACACGAGTAGAGAACTTATTCTACGAAGTGACTTTGGAGTTTAATGGACTTGTTGAACTTATAACTTGTCTAGGATTGTTAGTAAACGTATTTTGAAGAAGATTCATGTTCACTAGTGGAGAAAGACCCCCTAATAATTCTCATCCTCATTGTTCACATTCATATTTATATTTGAGATTTTGCATTATTCATACTTTCAGAAATTTAATAGACAACTTTGACTCAACTCTCCCTTAGGAACGAACCTGCTTATCCTTGTGCTACTTTTTAGTGTAAGAAGAGTAAGGAATTTATCTTTTGTGAGTTTGACACCTCACCAGTGGGACCGGCCATAACTAGGGCATAGCCACCCGGCCAGTAAACCCGGTCTCATGACACCTTTCCCAATTTTATATTATTTCCTTGGTGTGAAGGACCATGAAACTGAGGAGTTTCCTCAAACGAAGGAGTTTTTTTTAAATGAAGGGATTTTCATGAGATCAAAGAAAAATAATAAAATATGATAAAATAAAGAATTAGGCGTGGGATTGGCCACGACATGACTGGCCGGCCGGTGGGCCCAGTCCCCTAGCGTCTTAGCCAATATTTATTATTATTATTTTCTTCCTATTTTGCATAGTTTCATCGTTCCTTCGTATTTGGGAACGCTCGTTCGTGCATTCAGGTGCTCGTTAGTGCATTATTGTTGAATACACTTGCACCATTTTGGTCGGGGATTAGTCGATAGCGGCTCAGATGCCCGTACGTTGAATATTTATCACTAACCCATGGAATTCTGCTGGGAAGAACCATGAATTGAAGTAATGAAATATTATGAAGAACGTAAAATATTTTCTAAGGATTCAGTTAATGAATCTAATGGTTCAGAAATAATTAATTGATGGCTCTATACTAGCACGATCATCTAGGAGCATTAATTATTCAAGAATTGAGCAATTTGAGCTTGTTGAAGCGTCATATTTCTTTTATATAGTCAGGGAAAACATTGTTACATCCTGAAGACGTTATTGCTCTATACTAGCAGGCAAGGTGCCTAAGAGCCATCCGATCGTTAAGATTCTATATGCATGTCTTTTATATAGTCAAGAAAACATTGTTACATCCTGAAGACATTATGCTTTATACTAGCGGGTGATCAGTCTAGGAGCCATCCAACCCTTCGATTTTATATAAAAGTGATTACTGAAATTGCTCAGTATTCATGAAATGCGCCGTTGCCTCAGTTGAGAGACTGCATATTCACGTATGCTCTGAGAGACAATAAACTCAGTCAGAGACTCTTGCGGCATGAGTTTTCATGCTTCAATGAGAGACATGAGCCCCAATACTCATCTGATTGCTGGATCACAAATATGTACAATTATGGTTTTGCGATTTTAGCCTTTGTCAAAAATCCACCATCTACATTAAGTCCCATGCTTAGTGAGGGACAGTCATGTTCCTCAGTCAGCACTGGATGGTGATTTTTTTAGTTACAGACAAAATAAGTAATTGAACTTAGTCGTAAGATAGAATGTTATCGGATTTTCGATTGTACGAGCGAACCATGGCTTGAACGAAGATCCCAGTAGCATGACAGAGCATCGTCTAACGAGCGTAAATTGGTGTAGCACCGCTCTTTTTTTTTTATTTCTTTTTCAGAAGTTGATAACTTGTTCAAGAGTTGTTCATGTTAAAATTATATATACATATGCATGTATAGACGTGAGTTTTGTAAAAACCCTTGTTTTAGGAACAAACGTTCGTTCGATCGTTAGTTTAAGAAACTAGCAATAATACCTAATGTAGGAGAGACTTTTTTTTAAATATGTGAGATTTTAATAAACTCTCGTTTCATAGGTGGATGCTTGTACGAGAGAAAAAGTTTTTTTCTTTTTCTTTTAATAGACGTGCGTCTGTTAGTAAAAAATTTGTCTATGAGCTTTCATGAAAGTTTTATTTTCGATATGTAAGCTTTCACAATTTTTTGAAAATATACTCTCGAGGGAGCAAAAATAAAAAATAAAAAAAATAAATATATATACATTGAAAAGGCGAGGGTACCCAAATATACCTCAAGCTAAAACTTTTTCTACTTATAAGTCCTTTCTCCGAAAGTGATTGTCTATGGACTGAGTCGAGACAATACAATTAATCGGTTCACACTTCGTGTGGTCGTCTATGGATACGAGATTTAGACAATACAACAACGAAGTATGTTTACTTGATATAAAGGTTTGGACTTAACCAAACACAATATGATTGCTTATCAAGTAAATAGGAATTAAAGTTTGTGTAATTTACTTTAATTATAATAAAACAATTATAATGCGGAAAATAAAAGTAAATGACACAGCAAGATTTTGTTAACGAGGAAACTGCAAATGCAGAAAAACCCCGGGACCTAGTCCAGAATTGAATACTCTCAGGATTAAGACGCTACACAAAACTACACCTAACTTCGTATAGTTAAGACCAAGTACCTAACTCTATAGTATACCTAGTTCCATCTGTATTCCCACGCCTCTGACTTGTGAATAAGTCACGTACTTGGAACAATCCATTTGGTTCGTATTCCAAACAGTAAAGGAACAAGAAATTTGTTTGGTATCAACCCTATTCAACCAAGTGATATGAGTCAGACAAAGGCTCTTCCGTTTATCTCAACATAAACTCCTTTGTCGGGTCTAGATCTATCTTATGTTCAATTACCCAAAGATAATCAGTTAAGATTAAGCCAACAACACCTTTAATCCGAAGAATCGTGTTGATGTCGATCTACTCAATTAATCAATCCAATCTACCACAAGGATAAACCGATTATTAATTGGATCCTCTTTTCCCAAATAAGTATTGTGCACACCAAAGATTATAAAACCCAAGTCAGATCTTCAATATCTTCTTTGTCTTCAAATATTCTTAAATCTTCAATAAACACCTGCACACAATCACTTGAATCTCTTGTGATCAATCACGCACAGAACGGAGTCTGTTAACAATGGATTATCACAAGATCGCCTTTAGAACTAACAACAGTCTAAAGATCCCAGTCGAAACTATGAACTAGTTTGAGTGAATCTTATATCAGAAGAGAAGATTCTCAAGAATAAACAAACTAGTTGCAATCAGATTTCAACCACCGTTAGTCAAACAAATCAATCGAAAACAAAGATAAAACGTAATTATCTAGTTTCCCACCAACGGGTCATTCTAGAGCTTCTCAATCCAAAAGAAGACTTTAAAACGAGCGGCCCTAAGAGATTTCACCTAATTAGATTACTCTCCTCTCCGATAGGCGGCTACACTAGTAACAAAGACAAAAGAGGAAGTCTGTTGTTACGAAGGATTAGTTTGCTAGAAAGGAAAACTTCGTGTATTTATAGACAAGGAAGTTTGGACACCAAGGAATTTCCAAAATCGAAAGTATTCACAAGATATTCATAAATTCACAGATTCGGTTTTCATAATTCTTGGAAATGTTTTCCAAAAATACAATCGAAATCTCTCGGAAAATCTAATTAGTAAATGCACATTACTAATTCCATAATTTCCCTACAAAGTTAAATTAATAACATTAATTAAAAGATTCGTAACTTACTTATGTTTCGATCCTGGGATTCTCTTCCCTTAGCCTTTAAGGAATATCTTTGAACAATTATAGAAATAAACATTCACAACACGTGTTCAAAGTTTGTCGACATCTTTACTTTGTAAGTTCTCTTTCACACTTACAACCTTGAAACCGATTTTCCACACTTCCAAACAAGTTTAGAATTGGTTCATCTGACTTTCAAGAACTATGTGATTGATCAAACCAACATTCAATCACGATCATGGGTTTACGGTTCTACCAAAACAAGTTTCGGTTATACCTCCATGTGAGTACTACGCATAGTCACACTAGCTTCCCAGGGATTCGGTTGACTAGGTACTAGGATCGATTCCCCACATATATATGGTATTGAACTCATATGTGTTGCACGGGTCCATAGGATCGGTTCCCCTTTCTGCAATAAACTTTGCTGCACCCCATACAAGGATCGGTTCCCTATTGCACTGCACCCCTTAGGTTCAGTTCCCTTTCCCTCACTAGGATCGGTTCCCTACCCCCAACAGGATAGGTTCCCTTTCCCGAACAAGGATCGGTTCCCTTTCCCCAAGGCACATACAATCTGATCATACCAGGTGATTACTTAAGATTGGTTTTACTAATAAAAGTTATACCAATACAAAAGTCAGGACTTTGTGAATAGTTCTACCAAGAACACAACAAGTTGTGAGCGGTTATACTCTATCACACTTATTGGTTGTTCATAAGATATGTAATGAATAAAAAAACCAATAACTCCCGAAAATTTGCTTTTCGGTCCACAAACAAGTTTATGAACTTACTTCCTTAGAACACATGTAAACATTGTTCCCTAAGATGAAATCCTCACCTTATACCCATACATAATCACAATAGCATTCAAATGATTATGGCAATGTATTATCTACAAAGTTTAATGGTTAAGCAATAAACCTCGTATTGTATTCCTTAATACTATGTCTATCTAGAGTTCAAACATGCTTCGCAGTTATGTTTTCAATATGCACGACTTGAAAGATATGTTAGGGAATGAAACAGTTCAAGTCAAATATCACTAACCTCAAGTGGAAGGATGATTGTTTGTCGTTGTAGATCCTTGCTTCTTCACATCTTCAAGACTTCGAAATACTTGTAATGTCTCGTATCCTAATACTTTCAAGCTAACCTATACGAAGTTTAACTCTAGTACATAATCAAGCGACTCTTAACATGAGTTTTGATTCACTAAAATATGACAACCAAACTTGACATACCAACGCTTGGTGGGTTCAACCGAGCAATACTCTAACAATCTCCCCCTTTGTCAATTTTAGTGACAAAACTCTTTCATCATATGGATAAACAAATTACAAGAATTCATTACACTCCGCTTGATTCCCGATTCAACAGCACGATAAAACTGCTTACATTCGATCCTTGAAAATGTCGTTGTTGACATTATAATAACAAAGCTATTACTCCCCCTAAGGAATATAGGTAGATATTCAATCCGCATGTCTTTGTTATACCAATCAATATGACATGTTACTCCTCCTTAGTCTGTATTTTCACTCTTTCGTTAGATATAACATTCAAGCACCAATGTTCTTTTCCTTAGTGATACCAATTAATATAAAATCAATGCCAGTATCACTTGTTTAATCCATATATTTATCTCCCTTTTTGTCACAAAAATGACAAAGAAACGAAAAAATAAAGGACAACGCGAAAAGAATCTTACAAATCTCAGAATAGACTTGCAAACCTGTAGAGTTAGGCACGCGGGTTCCACACATCACGTTCTGATAACCAATATCAAAATCGAAACTACAAGTAGTCTTATTTTGATATGTTACCAAGGAAACAATTGTCCGAAAAAAAATTCCCATTTAGTTTAGCAAACCAAAAACAACTAATCACATTAGTCCCTTTGCTAAACCGATTGTTCAAGAACAACCGCTTAATTCGATAAGACCAAAATAAAGATAAACTCCATTTTTCTCATCAGGTTCTAATTATCCATATACTTAGATCTTTCAATTTCAAACAAACCAAATACTAGGTTAGTTAACTAGCATTTTTTTGTTTAGGCATTCGATTAGACTTGAATAACCGAAACCTCACTTTGATAAGACAAACTAAGATCAGAATTAACTTAGTTTCTTATCCGGAATCGAATTTGACTAAACAACTCATCCCGTACACATATTATTTCGTTAAGCCATAAATAACTCATATAAAACAATATAAACCAACTTGCAAAATTGTTCACCTCAACCGGAAGCAATTTAATCAACATAGACATTAAAAGCACCGCAATTGCACCGTAATTTTGTAAGCCTAAACCATTGATATTATACCAAAGCAAAATACCAAAGGTTTTTCTTTACCGGAACCAATTGAATCACACATATCAATTGTACCGAAATTTTGTAAGCCTAAACCATTGAAACTATACAAAAGCAAGCTAACAATAGTTTTTCTTAACCGGGACCAATTGAATCACACGCACACATCAATTGTACCGAAGTTTTGTAAGCCTAAACGATTGATACCACACAATAAAGCAAGATAACAATTTTTTTTCTTAACAGGAACCAATTGAAACACACATCCACACACACATCATGGAATAAATATCAATTGAACCTAAATTTCGTTAAGCAAAAGCAACAAATATATATAATATAAACTTAGGCTTTTCTTAAACAGGAAAACAATTAACTAACAAGATTGTTACCTCAAATTTCGCATCCACTTCTCCAATATGATAGCATCTTCGTCCAGGGAGAATTGATATCGAAATATCCCCACGTTGTCATCCTTATGCGTAAACAAAAGAATAAAAACACACCTCAACCTTTATCAGAGAAAGGTTGAAAACCGATTTTAACTATTGCAAGCAAAAGTTGAAAACCCTTGAAACACATATGCTTTTATGCTAAACCAAAACCGATTCAACATATTGTGACTTTTTCACATACTGTTTCCATTAGAACCCCTCATAATCCTTTAATAAAGCCCACCTACTAGGGCTATAACTTAATCCCGCTAAAACAAAAAGTCACCCAAACCACGAGGGTTCACAGTATATGAGATCGAACATTAAGGTAATAAAACCGAAAACATATATCTCATAATCATACACAGCAATAATATAAAAGCAATTAAGCACAGGCTATGTAAACCGAAAACTATCACAAAAAAATTACTCAAATCAAATAATTTTATTCATACTAGACTTTACATAAAATAACCTAGTTTCAAAAAAGAATCTATTCTCATCTTTGCATTGCATGATTTACTGGAGAATTCCTTTAGAAGAATTTCAATATTTGTTTCTTCCTTTTTAGAAAAATCTAAATTTCTTTTTAGTTCTCCAAGGTCTTCAGGCCAACTATATTTTGCAATAGATCCTTTGTATCCAGCTATGCTTGTCTTAGCATAAAGAAGATCATCCCTGAGAAGATCTCTTCTTCCAATGAGTTCCATTGTTCCCTCAAACAAATTTTGAGCAAAGATCGTTGAGAGAGTAGTCTTGATAGGAAAAGAACAATAATCGAACCTATTTATATTCGATTATTGTGCATAGTATGAACTCCGGAGCATAATTCTTTTCTCATAATATGTGCACAATCAAACCTATTATTGAAGCATAATATGATGAACCCATTGTTCCCTCAAACAGATTCCATAAATTCTTTTCTCATAATATGTGTAGCTAGACTCAAGAGTCCTTTCAATCTTTTCCACACAAAACTCACAGACAACATCATGCTTTTCTTTTCCTTCTGCCATGAACGGAATCATGTACAAAATTTCTAAACAAGGTAGAGAATTACAGAGCTGATTATTTCCGAAACTTCTTCTGTCAGGTCTTCCAAATTTTCTTCAACCGGAGAAAGCATTGTAATGCTATATTACATAGTGGTCAAAACAGAACCTATTTATATTCTTTATTTTAGTCCCAAAAAGAAAAGTATAATTTTTTTTTATATTCCGAAAAATAACACTTTCCTTACAGAAGTGAGGAAACTACTGTGATTTGATGGGTTTTAGAACCCTGTTCGGTCCTTCTCTTGTTTCTCTATTTTGTAGTAAATTATCAAAAGATGTTTTTACATTGACATCACTGGATGTCTCTAAATCCTGTTTAAGTCTAGATACTAGACCTTCATAGTCATCTTTGTTTAGGGTTAAGACAGGTTTTTTCCTTTTTGACTTTGTTCTAGATGACTTTCCTTTTGATACCTTCTCAGATTTTGGTATCAATTTGTAAGTAGACTTTGAATGAATGTCCTTCAATTCAAGAGTCATTGCATCATTACACCTTGAAGCATCAAATATCATATCCTTATTGAACAAGGTATTACCCTTTACATTATTTCTCCTAATAGAATTATTTCCTTTTGGATATGATTTTGATTTTTTGTAAAAAATCGTTTGTCTTATAGGACAATGGTGATCTGAGAGTTTTTTCAAATAGAAGTTATCCAACCTTTTTGAATAATAGAGCATTCTGCATCTTTCGAATCATACACTCCCTTTGCTTATGACCTTTTTCTCTACAGTAAAAACAATGTTTATTGGAAGGTGTATAGTTTTTAGACTTACCTTTGTGAGAATTTTGATTACGATTCTGCTTATTAGTTCGGCTCTTCTTCAGTTTGTATTTGAAGACCTTTTCTGATAGAGTCACACTTGAGCATTTGGGTGAATCATGTAAGCATACTTGTTACGGTGGATCCTCAGGAGTAGGCGGACAAACAGCCTTTAAGAATTTTACTTCTTTGTTGATTGATGAAGTATCAATTCCATCATATCCTAATCCTTGTTTGTCACCATGGCATCTACCTGCGTCTAACATGGAAGATAAGTTAATTGTGCTATCATTAAGTCTTCCCAGCCTCACAACTTCTTCATCTAGCATCTTGATTTTTTCAAGGGCCTCAGCTAGTTGTTTTTCAAGAGGGTTTTCTTTTACATAATCAGACTCATGCTGAACGTTGCATGTTGAATGTTGAGAATTAATCAAAGCTTATGTCTCAAGAAGTTTTTTATTCAACAAAAAATGTTTCTTGTTGAGGTTCTCAAACTCAAGAGTTTTTGACTGGAGACTTTCTTTGTAGTCTTTAAGAAGATATCTGGAGGTCTGATATCCATAGAAGAAGCCAAGAAAGACTTTTCTCAGTTTTCTGTTTTCTCTGCTGAGAGGTGCAAGAAGTCCAATCACATCTGAAGAAGATAGTTTCTTTGTAGAGACAGCCTCTAGAAGAGAAGAATATTCAGTTAGATCTTCTTCAACATCTTGCTCAATTTTTGAATCACCATCTTCAGAAATTTCATCAAGTTCTTTTTGAAGGCAAGTTTGCCAATCACCAGAGTCTACATTGTAGAGATCAGCTTGATCAGTAGATTCACACAAGGTGTTATCTTCAAGACCGCATTTATCATCTTGACTTATGTTAATTGAATCATCCTTTGGATTCATTCTTATAGGTTGGATCGCACCAAACACAGATTGCTAGATCTTTTCGTGTTTGCCTGATCTGATACCAATTGAAAAGGCGAGGGTACCCAAATATACCTCAAGCTAAAACTTTTTCTACCTATAAGTCCTTTCTCCGAAAGTGATTGTCTATGGACTGAGTCGAGACAATACAACTAATCAGTTCACACTTCGTGTGATCGTCTATGGATACGAGATCGAGACAATACAACAACGACGTATGTTTACTTGATATAAAGTTTCGGACTTAACCAAACACAATAGGATTGCTTATCAAGTAAATAGGAATTAACGTTTGTGTAATTTACTTTAATTATAAAAAAACAATTATAATGCGGAAAATAAAAGTAAATGACACAACAATATTTTGTTAACGAGAAAACCGCAAATGCAGAAAAACCTCGGGACCTAGTCCATAATTGAATACTCTCAGGATTAAGCCGCTACACAAAATTACATCTAACTTCGTATAGTTGAGACCAAGTACCTAACTCTATAGTATACCTAGTTCTGTCTGTATTCCCACGCCTCCGACTTGTGAATAAGTCACATACTTGAAACAATCCCTTTGGTTCGTATTCTAAAGAGTAAAGGAACAAGAAATCTGTTTGGTATCTACTCTATTCAACCAAGTGTGAGTCAGACAAAGGCTCTTTTGTTTATCTCAACATAAACTCCTTTGTCGGGTCTAGATATATCTTATGTTCAATCACCCAAAGGTAATCGGTTAAGATTAAGCCAACAACACCTTTAATCCGAAGAATCGTGTTGATGTCGATCTACTCAATTAATCAATCAAATCTACCACAAGGATAAACCGATTATTAATTGGATCCTCTTTCCCAAACAAGTATTGTGCACACCAAAGATTATAAAACCCAAGTCAGATCTTCAATATCTTCTTTGTCTTCAAATCTTCTTAAATCTTCAATAAATACCTGCACACAATCACTTGAATCTCTTGTGATCAATAGCGCACAGAATGGAGTCTGTTAACAATGGATTATCACAAGATCTTCTTTAGAACTAACAACAGTCTAAAGATCCATGTCGAAACTCTGAACTAGTTTGAGTGAATCTTATATCAGAAGAGAATATTCTCAAGAATAAACAAACTAGGTGCAATCAGATTTCAACCACCATTAGTCAATTCAATCCATCGAAAACAAAGATAAACCGCAATTATCTAGTTTCCCACAAACGGGCCATGCTAGAGCTTCTCAATCCCAAAGAAGACTTTAAAACGAGCGGCCGTAAGATATTTCACCTAATTAGATTACTCTCCTCTCCGATAGGCGGCTACACCAGTAACAAAGACAAAAGAGGAAGTCTGTTGTTACGAAGGATTAGTTTGCTAGAAAAGAAAACTTCGTGTATTTATAGACAAGGAAGTTTGGACACCAAGGAATTTCCAAAACCGAAAATATTCTCAAGATATTCATAAATGCACAGATTCGGTTTTCATAATTCTTAGAAATGCTCTGTCCAAAAATACAATCGAAATCTCTCGGAAAATCTAATTAGTAAATGCACATTACTAATTCCATAATTTCCCTACAAAGTTAAATTAATAACCTTCATTAAAAGATTCTTAACTTACTTATGTTTCGATCTTGGGATTCTCTTCCCTTAGCCTTTAAGGAATATCTTTGAACAATTATAGAAATAAACATTCACAGCACGTGTTCAAAGTTTGTTGACATCTTTACTTTGTAAGTTTTCTTTCACATTTACAACCTTGAAACCGATTATCCACACTTCCAAATAAGTTTAGAATTGGTTTATCTGACTTTCAAGAACTATGTGATTGATCAAACCAACATTCAATCACAATCATGGGTTTACGGTTCTACCAAAACAAGTTTCGGTTATACCTCCATGTGAATACTATGCATAGTCACACTAGCTTCCTAAAGATTCGGTTGACTAGGTACTAGGATCGGTTCCCCACATATATATGGTATTAAACTCATATGTGTTGCACATGTCCATAGGATCGGTTCCCCTTTCTGCTATAAACTTTGTTGCACCCCATAAGAGGATCGGTTCCCTATTGCACTGCACCCCTTAGGTTCGGTTCCCTTTCCCTCACTAGGATCGGTTCCCTACCCCCAACAAGGATCGGTTCCCTTTCCCCAACAAGGATCGGTTCCCTTTCCCGAAGGCACATACAATCCGATCATACCAGGTGATTACTTAAGATTGGTTTTACTAATAAAAGTTATACCAATACAAAAGTCAGGACTTTGTGAATAGTTCTACCAAGAACACAACAAGTTGTAAGCGGTTATACTCTATCATACATATTGGTTGTTCATAAGATATGCAATGAATAACAAAACCAATAACTCCCTGCAATTTCCTCTTCGGTCCACAAACAAGTTTACGAACTTACTTCCTTAGAACACATGTAAACATTGTTCCCTAGGATGAAATCCTCACCTTATACCCATACATAATCACAATAGCATTCAAATGATTATGACGATGTCTAATCTACAAAATTAATGGTTAAGCAATAAACCTCGTATTGTATTCCTTAATACTATGTCTATCTAGAGTTCAAACATGCTTCGCAGTTATGTTTTCAATATGCACCACTTGAAAGATACGTTAGGTAATGAAACAGTTCAAGTCAAATATCACTAACCTCAAGTGGAAGGATGATTGTTGTCGTTGTAGCTCCTTGCTTCTTCACATCTTCAAGACTTCACAATACTTGTAATGTCTCATATCCTAATACTTTCAAGCTAACCTATATGAAGTTTAACTCTAGTACATAATCAAGTGACTCTTAACATGAGTTTTGATTCACTAAAATATGACAACCAAACTTGACATACCAACGCTTGGTGGGTTCAACCGAGCAATGCTCTAACATATATGTTTTTCGAATTTACGTGAGTTTCACGTTTAAAACGTATATTTTGTAAAATCAATGTTTTGATTTTGAAGAAACGTTGAAAGTGGACAATTATACGTGGTGAAATAATGTCTGTACGTGAGTTTTCACAATTGTAGAAATGGAAGTCTGTCACATTTTTGAAAAACTAGTGGATGTTAAAATTCACGTGGGTTGTTCATGGTTTTATGAAATCAAGTCATGATTTTGAATAATGAGTCTTGCTCGTCTTTGCAGGTTTGAAGGAACGAGCAAGTTTTCGAAATTCTGACGTTATAATCACTACATCTAGTGAAATTGTAAATAGGTAAGAGTTGGATTGTTACCATTTTGTTACGCGTTTGTTATTGGTATATCCATGACTCCATGTCTTTCGCCTCAGATAGTGGTGACTTCTGGTTAGAACTACTCTTCTGTCTCTTCCGGGGAACTCTATATGAAGTCAAAGATGAAGACTTCTGCAGATGCTCATGCCGAGGTGAACCAACCTTTCAGAGACGCTGGAAGGCTGACATATTGTATGTCTCTCATCATCTGGATTCGTCCGTGCTAAGATATATTCTTTATGGGTATTAGTAGATGCGGAGGGAAAGCAGGGACGTGATGAAATATCACAGAAGAAAAGAGCTAAAAATGAAAATCTCATATCTCATCAGCAGAAGCACCGCCGACTTCAGCAAGTGAGATTATCGACTGAATATGAAGTTCGACTTCGCGTTGATGGTGTAGCTCCTGATTCAGATGTTGATGAATGAAGAATTTCGTCATAATTCGTCATCAGAAAATTCAGAAGTTAGGTCTTCTAGCAAAATTTTTGTAGAATCTTCGTCTCAAGAGGGGATGATGTAATGACCTTGGTTGTGTGTCTTGGTTGTAGCATTCGTTTTATAATGAATGATTAGCACAGGTGAACTTGGTGCCAGTCACGAGTCTTGGACTGTGAACTGATCGTCATGATCAGTGGACCGTCAGTCCCCAGTATTTTGTTAAATCTCCCCCTTTATTTTTCCCTTCTTCTGGCAAGACCTAGATAAAGGACCCAGGTACAAAAAACTTGATGTAAACTCATAGGTGGTCGAAGTAGGAGGTACCTTGTGAAGGACATAGCGAAAATACCTGGTGGACGTCGATCGACTGTAGAGGTTATGAATCCCGTCCACGAATTTCTGCTTGCATGTTGTATGCTCTAGAGGTTGTAGGAACCTCATACATCATCGGAATTCGGTGCTTGACCCCAACTTTTAAAGCTAATATTTCGAGTTATCATATGAGAAAATAATCACCCAATTTGAATTGTCTAGGTCAGCCAACGAAGCGTGCACATTTGTAACTTGTAATCCCGTGCAAGTTTTCAGATTCCATGAACTTGAGTGTGGAGGCCGTATCTTTCAGTTCGTATGTCCAATTGATGCGCCCTTTTGGTATGTTGTATAAGAGACATAGACGAACATATTTTGTTGAGGAAGTATTGTCCCATTCCTCACTCATTGGTACGTTTTGGTAAACCCATGGACTGAAGTATGTTGTATCTCATTTGTAGAGGTGATGAGAACATCTTGTAGAAGACTTGGGATTGTGCCCGCCTGTTGTGCAGTCTTTGGAAAGACTTTCATGTGAACATATTTCATTTCTACACACCTTGATATGAATCATTAGTGCTTGTAGAAGTCCGATCCATCGAGCAACACTTCAGAGAACGGATAGTTGATAAAGCTGGTCATGAGGATGTTGCCCCTGAGACCGTCGTTGATGCTGGATCACGATAGAATTTCCTAAAGAAATGCTTGTTGATTCCGATACTATGGTCGGAGTTGCTCCAGAGACCGAAAATGCTAGATCCATATTTATCGACATAGTCTTTACTCCTTTATCCAGTGAGCCTTTACATTCACGAACTAATTGATGAGTTGACCATCCCTAAGACGAGGGTGAAGGGTTTAACCCAAATTCTCCTGAACCTTTACTGTGAAGTGCCTTGTCAGGGAATCGATGTTGTTGCGGTATATAGAAGCAGAATTTTCCATTCTGGATGTGATTGGTGAAGAGAGGAAGTTCCTCAGTCGTGCAGAGGCTTGTGATGTAGAGAAACCCGTTGATGAAGTTTCATGGAATCATATCAGGTTGCAATAACTTGTTATGTGGATAACATTTATTGAAATAGAATTGATTTCTCCAATAAGATCAAGTCCCCGGTGTATATTGAAGGAGTTTGTGCCATCCATGGATGAATGATGTTGTACCTGCTTCACAAGTCTTATCATGGGATAAATTCAGTTACACTTTGATCGTGCTGGTGTTGAATCAGTGTGTCATCGTCGAGATATTTGTGTTGAAGCTAGAGGCGCCATTATAGAAGGTGTACTCTTTGATTGGGAGTACAATTTGAAGGCTTCTTAGATGCTTGAGCGTTGAAGCGTCATATCCCTTAAAATCTTAGGTTTGATCATCTCGGCCCTGAGTATCTTCTGTTGATTCGGCACTCCTTTCATTGCAGTAGTGGGATCAACACTTGTGCAGACATCAAAGCTTTCGGATTTTGTGGCATACATGAACACTCCTGCAAGGTTACGTCCAAAGTGTTCTTTTCCAGGCTTGGACATCATCTCAGTAATGAATGTCTCAGTGTTCGCTTCGTAGAAATGTCAGATTCAACCACTTGGTAAAATACTAATGCGATAAAGCTACCATCCTTCTTGTAATAGCAGAGTTGCTAGCATATTAAGTCCCCATGCTAGGATATCATGTGAGGAAATAAATGACATAGACATGGAGGAATGAGACTTGCCTGAGTGCGTAACCTCTTGATGAATGTCTATGCATCTTTGTAGGTTCTTGCTTCAACCTCATCAAATTTCGAAATTCCTCCAAGTGATCTGATGACGGAATACCCGCCAAATCTTCTGGATCAGAATTTTCTTCATTGGAGAGATGTGCAACCAAAGGTGCTTTGTCAGTAGCCATCTTTTCAGCATGAATCTACGCTCGTCTGGAAAACATGTCATATCCTGGATCTTCCTGATTATGTGTGAAACTTGGTTTCTGCCTAGGTTGAACTTATGTTGATATAGCCATAAGTATTTCCGAGCGTTCCTTAAAGGTCTCAGATTGAGATAGATCACAAGTAGCTTCTTGTCAAGTGATACTTGCGGCTCTGAGGGTTTTTAGTGAAATAATGTTGATGTTGGTGTCAGCATCGATCAGTATTCTTCCGAATTCATATCCTCTGATATGGTCTGTGGTAAGCAGTCCTCAGTCATGCATCTCCTTGTCTATGGATAAAGGTTCAAGGAGTATTTCCGGGATGGACAGACGTCTGTCACATAGTAATTCGGTGTTTTGAACATGTTTTTTCTTTGTGCCTTAAATAGATAGAGCAATTTCACAGATATGCTCAATCAATGATTGAACTGCTTCTTTGACTAGTTGTTCAGAGAGTGTAAAGGTTCTGATTGGGAGAGGATTCTTGTGTACTCCTTCAGTCCCCAGTTGAAGCTATTATGGATCAACCTTCTATTTGAAGATGTGCTTCAAAATATTGCAGTTACTTTTTGGATGATTGATGAATCTATGAAGGCGATAGTTCGTGGGGTTTTTATTCAGTCGGCTCTCCCCATGAATGGAAATTTGATTACACCATCTTGATTCCAGACTTCCAGTAACTCGATCACTTCTTCAATGAGAAGAGGGATGTTTGAGTATGTCTGATAATTTCCCCATTTGTTGATGTTGAGTTGAGGTTTGTGCATTTCAGGAGTGGTTATCCTTTCTTTGCGCCTTCAAAGGAGCATGGATGTTGGAGTAGCGCTCTGGATGTATCTCGGCTTTCCTTTCATTCCTTTCAGTAACAACGTTTGTTGAAGGTTGGAGATCGTACTGGTTGTTGATCAAGCGCCTGGCACAACCTCGAGTTTCTCGCGGTTCCTCGACTTTTGTAGCTCTTGTTCTTTCCAGTAAAGTCGGAGTAGTAGTTGTTAACCGCTTGGTTGCTTTATAAAGCTTTGAGAAAGTATGGAACCGGAGATTTTCCAGCAAGTCTTTGTGAACCGGGATCATTTCCTTGATGCACAAGTCCACCAGTTGTTGTTCAGTGACATTCGGGTCACGACAATCCAAAGCTTTGACTTTGAACCTCTTCACATAATCGTTCAGATGTCCATTGCTCTTTTGAGACATTCTTCCTGAGTCAGATGGAGTAATCTGCTCTGAGATGAATAAGTATTTTCTGTAGAAATCATTAATCATTTCTCCCCAACTGGTGATACTTCCTGGTGCAATGTTGTCGTACTGCTCTACCTGTCAGAGACTTTGAGAATTCCTTCAAACGGACGACATGGTTGTGCTCATGTTCACCCAGTGATTCCAGAAACCGAGAAACATGTTCTCGAGCATTATCCATTTCATCATAAAGAGTGAACATTGGAGAGGTATAACCTTTTGGTAGAGGAATCCTTTGTGTAGCAGCAGGGTACAGAGGTTGGTGACGGTGGACAGATGAAGTCTTGTCTTTTCCTCAATCTTCTAAAATGCGCTTCAGGTCCTATCGAGTGATGAAACTTGCAGGTTCCTTTGCTGGTGGATCGTTTGCAACTTTGAGGACATCTTCATCATCTACAACATGGATTCGAGAGATTTCAGGATCATCGTTTGTAGATGTTTCTTTAGCTTTTCCTTTCTCGTGTTGAGTCTGAGGTTGTTCAGACGCAAGCTTGTCCGTGAGAGTTTTGAGATAAGCACACAAATCTTTCTGCATTGCATCCATTTCAGTCTGAACCTTCATGATATCAACTATGGTAGGATGATTTCCTCTGGTTTCTTTAGGTGATTCGCTAGGAGATGGATTGTTGATAGTGCCAGTGGCATTGCTTGCATCATTGACAGGAGTGATCACTGGAACACCAGCACTCGGAGGAGTAGTAGTAATCATGTGGCGTGACATTTCTGCCGGAGGAGTGGTGTTAGCGGTACCACTAGAGCCTGCAACGTTGAGAGGAGTAGTACTTGTAGTGGCAGTACCACTAGAACTTGCAATGTTAGAGTTGGGTGTTGAACCCGAATTGGTACCTGAACCAGACCTAAGACCGACCATCTTGACGAATTGAGATTGCAACCGAGAAATTAATCTCCCACTGTGGTCACCAATCTGTAGATGGGGCAAAACGAGTTGTTGATTTTTAAGGAATTGAGGAGACGATCGTGCGGAGGAAACTCCTTGAACCGAGCTAACTGTCTAACCTCACACAGGTACACTGCAAGAAAAGAGTGATTTGACTTCGAGAGATCAATCTGTAGAACTCCAGCCTAAAACAAGATAATGGTCGTTCCGGAGTCAATTCGGTCACAAGAGAGGATGGGTCGATCTGTAGGAGGGAAGATGAGAAATGTGTGAGATCAATGGTGATCAAAATTGTGGGTGTGTTGTGTATTCTGCGTGAAGAAATAAGATAAGTTCTAATTGATTGAATTTGCTCTGTTGAGAGTAATTTTGTTAGAGCACTGCTCGGTCGAACTCGCATGCATTGCTATCTCAAGCATGTTTGTCAATGTTAATGATCAAACTATAAGTCTTGATTTCTAGTCTATTATAGCTAAGTCTCGGACTAGGATAGAAAGTGTAGTTTAGCTCAAGGACTTCATGGCGATTCATCATACAAGAAGAAGAACTACTCAAGGAAATGGTGGAACTTCTCGACAAAAAGGTATATGAATACTTGAACTTATCTATCACTCAAAAGTCTATCTACTCTATCTCCCACTATTTGAGACAAGAAGTCGTACGCTATATATATAGACTTGGATTATACACATTTGGTATTTCGAGCCGAGTATACCTCGCCTATCTATATCTCGAAATATGTGTTGGTAAGCTTTCGCTTCGATCAAGTTTATCTTTACCATGTGACGAAAGTCATGATATGTTTAAATCATCTTGAAAATTACTTTGACGAGAAATGTTGTAACAACTATATAACGTCCTCTAAGAATGTTTCAATGATTTAAATGAGAGTTTAGATTACATGACCAATAGTGGACATAAGCATTGTTGTGGAAACACATTTATGTATAAGTCCTATTCCTTGAACCAAAGTTTGCGAACTTTTTTGATCAAGAGAACCGGAAGAATTGCGTAAGCCAAGTCCGCAAACTCAGTCCACGAACTGCCGAAGTTCTCAAACCCGAGAATTTCTGCTGGAATTTGTAAACTCTGCCCGGTAACTTAAGTCCGCGAACCTAGTCTGCGAACTTGAGGAGGTTATATATCTAAAGATGATTTATGAACTTAATCTTAAAAAGACTAAGGAATGCAGTTTGCAAACCGTGGCAATAAAAGTTCATGAACCGATTCAAGTGAATCAAATCATCTTTTCTTTAATTGTGTCTTGTGTAGTACATGAGATTTCCTTGCAATTGAACAACTCTCTAACTAGTTTATTTGAAGTCATTTGAACTAGTTATGGTTAAGAAGAACATGGTTGATATGAAATGCTCATATGGCTAACCATTTGTTAACTGTTGTTGAACCAACAAGTGCATACGTTTGGCTACGGTTAACGAACCTAGAAGCGTGTATTGTCAAGTGTGTGTAACAAGCTAAGTTTTCGATCTAACGGTTGAGAAATATTAGCTTGAATCTATATCAGGTTTTCATCTAACAGTGAATATTGAATGCTTTGTTACTAAGCTAACATTGATTGCAAACCCTGATTTGAAAGACTATATAAAGGAGACATCTAGTATTGTGCAAAACTAATCCTCACACCTTACGTGTGATACTAGTTTGCATACTAGAGTCGATTCTCCTTTAACCTTTGATTTTCTTCTTCTAAAACCAAGTTAACGACTTAAAGACTTCATTGGGATTCTGAAGCCAGACCGATACTACTTTTATCGTAGTTGTTTGATCTGATCTTGCATCTTCTATCGTACGAGTACAATCAAATTGATTGGCTTGAGATTGATATCTCAGATAGTCAAGATATAAAAAGTAATCACAAACATCTTCGTCTCATTGTTTGTGATTCCGCAACATCTTGTTTCTCTACCATACGATTAAGATTGTTGTGAGGTAATTGATAACTCTAGGCTGTTCTTAGGGAATATAAGACCGGATTATCGATTGGTTCATGTTCACCTTGATTATTATCAAAAGACGGAACAAAACCTTTAGGGTTTATCTGTGGGAGACATATTGATCCTTTGATAGACTTGTCTGTGGGAGACAGATTTGTTTATTGTCAAAGCCTGCGATTTTGGGTCGTAGCAACTCTTAGTTGTGGGTTAGATCAGCTAAGGGAATCAAGTGCGCGGTATCCTGCTGGGATCAGAGGCGTAAGGAGTACAACTGTACTTTGGATCAGTGGGATACTTATTGGGGTTCAACTACAGTCCAGTCCGAAGTTAGCTTGGAGTAGGCTAGTGTCTGTAGCGGCTTAATACAGTGTGTGTTCAATCTGGACTAGGTCCCGGGGTTTTTCTTCATTTGTGGTTTCCTCGTTAAAAAAATTTCTGGTGTCTGTGTTATTTCTATTTCTGCATTATATTGTTTTATCTTTATAATCGAAATAATACAGGTTGTGTGTTAGACCATCAATTAGAGTAATCCAACCTTTGATTGTTGATTGTCATTCATTGATCCTTGTATATTGGTCTTTGGTACCATACAAGTTATTCCTTGTGTTTGATTAAAGACTCGTTGATTTCTATTAGCTCGAGTAAATCAAAACAAGAGAGAGATATAAACTCGTTGATATACTTTTAATTAATTGAGTCTTGTTGATTCTCTTAAAAGTATATTCGAGTTTGTCCATACATATTTCTAAGCGAAATATTGAGTGATGTTGTTAGACCCTCGCTTTTTCAATTGGTATCAGAGCAGGCAAACACGTTCAAGACCTTACAAGTCTGTGTTTGTAGCAATATGAGTTTGAGGACAGAATATCTTACGCATACCAAGATGCCTCCTAAAGCTTTCAACTACGTCAGCTATCTCGGGAATACCTCAAAGGATTGTTCCTTAGTTGATTCTTCCGAATCCCGAGGTAGGAAGATTGTCTCATCTTGTGTTGATCACTCTTCCTCCAATGAGACATTGGACATAATGGAAAAAGCTGAAATGGAGCTCACCAGAATCGCAAAAAATTCTACTGAGTTTGTTGATCTTCATAATCATGATCAACTCATCGATGAAGTTGAAAAGTCTATTGATCGAGAACGTGTACTCTATAACATTATTGAATCCTTCTCTAAGGATATTGAGAAACTTCTTCAATAAAATAATCTACAGCGTGAAAATATTTGTGATCATGAAAATATTGTCAAAGAAGGGTCAATTAGAGAAAAACGTTTGATCAAGACACATTCATCTGATCTTGACAGACTTCGTGTTGAAAAAGAGAAACTAGAAGCATCTCTTTCACTATCCCATGAATAGTGCAAGTCCTTGGAAAATGATAACTCTATCTTAAGGAAAAATTCTTCTGTTCCAACTGTTTCTGACGTACAGTACATGAAGAAATCCTCCAATAGAAGATTGTGTCAAGAAAAGTTTACGTAACTTACCATCTTCTCACAGGGCTGTGAAGTTAAAACAGATGTCATTCCTTGCTTCTCCTCCACGAACCTGTACTTTCTGTGGAAAAGGGAACCACTATGCTATCCATTGTTTTTCCAGGATGAAACAAATTGCTAATCTTCACAATTTGCTTCACTTTGCTGTCAATGGAACAAATAGTCAGTCGACTACAGCAGTGAACCTTATGTCCACAGGAAACCAGACAACTTACAAGAATGATCTCTTCCCTAGAAATCATTACATGACCTTTGTGCATTCTAGTGGTACAAATTCTTGTGTTGCTAATGAAAGCATGCCATGTTCCTATAAGAACAACTCTGGTAAATCTAAGTCTAAATTATGGAGACCCATTTCGGAAAATCCTCTAGAACCAATCTCTAGAGGTCCTAGACTCAGTAATCAGAAAGCTTCTTCTCTTGAGCTTTCAGGAAGGGCTGTGAGAAATTTTTCTAAATTTGAAAACAGCCAAGGGAAGACAAGAAACCAAGGTCAGACATCCAGGTGAAAAACACAACTACTCTGTCAATACCTATGGTGAGACTATGTATTCATCTGCTACCTAGTAGTAGATAGTTCCATTCTTGTATCTAACTTGAGAGATACAAGGATGATGATTGAGAGATGCTCAAGTATTTAGTTGATTTTCATCTGTCTGATTGATAGCTTCTTTGTGAGTTTTTAGTATTTCCTCATTGTGACTCTTCTAACTTGTTCATAAGCATTGAAAATGTCACACTATGCAATTTTCCCTGTTTGGTCCATCCTTTTTGTTCATGTGTTCGGGTTAGCCCACAGACGTTCATATCTCCTCAAGGAACTCTAGGGTTTATGTCTAGGGTGTACTGCTTAACATATATATATATATCATATATGTGTTCTTAATCTTCAAAAAGGATGTATATAGAATCTGTTCCTAAAGAAGAAGTAAACCCTACAATGGAGGAAGACCTAAAAGGATGTGATCAAGCTCAAGATTTTGTTCTGAAGAAGATGCTCGAAACAAAAGAGTATAACTCTTGGATTGGAGAATCTGTCAAGGATTTAATTCTCGTTCAAAGTGAGGTTAAGAACGAACTTTATAACCTTCAATTGCAGATAAACCAGCTTATTGATGGACAGGAAAAAATCCTTGGTAATCAGAATATCTTAATCGGGAATCAGAAGAAAGTTATCCTTGACTGCGCCAAACTAGACATCTTGCTCGCATTGTTGACCGAAAAACTAATGTTTTGACTCTTGAACATGGTGTTTCGACTGTCAAGAAGATCAAGGATATCAACGATACTTACTTTGATGGTCCGTTTCAAAGGTATGAAGTGGTCAAAGAAATCTGATTCAATTGTTGCCTAGTATGTCTTCTTTTTGGTTTAGTTGGAAGAATAACTAGTGCTTGGAATAGCAATGATTGTGACTACACATAGCTATTATTTTTCATCTTCTTGTTCTTTTTTAGGTTTATTGGTATTAAATTCTAAAAATATTTGAAGGATGATGTTTTGCAGTATTAATCTTTATTGCAGTTTGTTATGGGATATTGGTGTTTACGTCCGTGAATTATGTTTTTCCCATACTTTGTCAAAAGTAAAGTCGTTCGTGTTCGGTATTCACGTACTGGTAAAAGAATGAATGGACTTTTGACAAATACAAAATTTAAGCCTATATTGTCAAATATTTGATGGAAGATAGGTTAATATCTTTTGTTTTCAAGGATTATGTCTATTATTGTCGTTATGCAAATAGTGATTGAAGATAGAATGAATCCTTGTGTATTCCGCAGTATTGATCATCCCTGATCCATATTTTATGTATTACTGTGAGGCTCCGTAATGTATCTTATGTTGAGCATTATACAACCAAGTTGATTTTCTTAGCTTAGTTGTTGTCCCGTGAGATATGTTATGTCGAGCATATTGAACTAAATTAATCATCTTGTTTGGTTATTTAGTTATTGCTCTGTAAGTATTCTTATGTCGAGCAAAACAAATGACAATTAAATTGATTACTTTTGTAATTAGATTAATTATGGGTTCTCTTGTAATTAATCTAGTTGAATATTTTCGTGACTCCATAAGGTTTTCTTGTGTTTAGTAGTTGAACGGTTAAGCTAATCATTATCCTATGGTTAACTTAGTCGTAGCTCCGTAAGTTATCTTATGTTGAGCACAACGATTAAATTAATCATGGGTTTACTTGTGATTAATTTGATTGAGTTTTTGGATATATAAAATCATTTTCATGGTTTTTGGTGTCCAATAAAAATCCTTCTTTTCTTTTGAAATTAAGATCGCTCTTGTTGTTCTTTCGGGAATGACATCAAATGGGGGAAAGTTCTTTTGAACTTGTGCTTAATGGTCATATCTTGAGGGGTGTGCGACTGTGGAATTTTAGAGGGTTATCTTGTATCTTTAAACTCCTTGGTGAATGCATTTAGATTCGGATTTATGATTTCATCTAAATTAGTTGGTATGCATTTTTTCCATTTGTCATGAAATGTCTCTCTCAAAAATTTCATTATGATCCCGTTCTTGTACCTTTGCCAATTTTATCGACAAAAAGGAGGAGAATTAATATGTAGTTCATACTACAAATACATATGGTTTTCGGATCATTGTGTAAGGGGGAGCGGTTTCCATGTAAGATGGAGTATTGACTAAGGGGGAGTGATACATATCACCATAGTATTATTGTTGAAGTTGTGATACAATTGGACTTTGACACTGTGTAATAATACTATGACATTGTATAACAATGATCGAGACCGATGCTTTCTCATTGTTATAGCTACGGATCTTCAACAGTGGTGATGCTAAACTTACAACCTTTGGGATCATTGGAGTACTTGGAAGTGACGAAGATTTCAAGGAATGTTGAAGATTAGACACGTGGAATATGAGCTACTAAAGTTTCTTTATCTTTTTTGTATTCCATATGTATTGATAGTTTTGTCACTAAAATTGACAAAGGGGGAGATTGTTAGAGCAATGCTCGGTCGAACTCGCATGCGTTGCTATCTCAAGCATGTTTGTCAATGTTAGTGATCAAAACTATAAGTCTTGATTTCTAGTCTATTATATATAAGTCTCGGAATAGGATAAAAAGTGTAGTTGAGATCAAGGACTTCATGGCGATTCATCATACAAGAAGAAGAACTACTCAAGGAACCGGTGGAACTTCCGACAAAAAGGTATGTGGAGACTTGAACTTATCTGTCACTCAAAAGTCTATCTACTCTATCTCCTACTCTTTGAGACAAGAAGTCGTATGCTATATATATAAACTTGGATTATACACATTTGGTAAATCGAGCCGAGTATACCTCGCCTATCTATATCTCGAAATATGTGTTGGTAATCTTTTCGCTTCGATCAAGTTTATCTTTACCATGTGACGAAAGTCATGATATGTTTCAATCATCTTGAAAATTTCTTTGACGAGAAATGGTGTAACAACTGTATAACGTCCTCTAAGAATGTTTCAATGATTTAAATGAGAGTTTAGATTACATAAGCAATGGTGGACATAAGCATTGTTGTGGAAATACATTTATGTACAAATCCTATTCCTTGAACCAAAGTTTGCGAACTTTGTTGATCAAGAGAAACGTAAGAATGGCGTGATCCAAGTTCTCAAACCCGAGAATTTCTGCTGGAGTTTGTAAACTCTGCCCGGTAACTTAAGTCCACAAACCTAGTATGCGAACTTGAGGAGGTTATATATCTAAAGATGATTTTTGAACTTAATCTTAAAAAGACTAAGGAATGCAATTTGCAAACTGTGGCTATAAAAGTTCATGAACATATACAAGTGAATCAAATCATATTTGCTTCAATTGTGTCTTGTGTAGTACATGAGATTTCCTTGCAATTGAACAACTCTCCAACTAGTTCATTTGAAGTCATTTGAACTAGTTATGGCGAAGAAGAACATGGTTGATATGAAATGCTCATATGGCTAACCATTTGGTTAACTGTTGTTGAACCAACAAGTGCATACGTTTGGGTACGGTTAACAACCCTAGAAGCGTGCATTGTCAAGTTGTGTAACAAGCTAAGTTTTCGATATAACGGTTGAGAAATATTAGCTTGAATCTATATCAGGTTTTCATCTAACAGTGAATATTGAATGCTTTGTTACTAAGCTAACATTGATTGCAAACCCTGATTTGAAAGACTATATAAAGGAGACATCTAGTATTGTGCAAACTAATCCCCACACTTCACGTGTGATACTAGTTTGCGTGCGAGAGTCGGTTCTCCTTTAACCTTTGGTTTTATTTTTCTAAAACCAGGTTAACGACTTAAAGACTTCATTGGGATTGTGAAGCCAGACCGATACTACTTTTATCATAGTTGTGTGATCTGATCTTGCATCTTCTATCGTACGAGTACAATCAGATTGATTGGCTTGAGATTGATATCTCCGATAGTCAAGATATAAAATGTAATCACAAACATCTTCGTCTCATTGTTTGTGATTCCGCAACATCTTGTTTCGCTATCATACGATTAAGATTGTTCTGAGGTGATTGATAACTCTAGGCTGTTCTTCGGGAATATAAGACCGTATTATCGATTGGTTCCTGTTCACCTTGATTATTATCAAAAGACGGAACAAAACCTTTAGGGTTTATCTGTGGCAGACAGATTGATCTTTTGATAGACTTGTCTGTGGGAGACAGATTTGTTTATTGTCAAAGCCTGCGATTTTGGGTCGTAGCAACTCTTAGTAATGGGTGAGATCATCTAAAGGAATCAAGTGCGCGGTATCCTGCTGGGATCAGAGGCGTAAGGAGTACAACTGTACTTTGGATCAGTGGGATACTTATTGGGGTTCAACTACAGTCCAGTCCGAAGTTAGCTTGGAGTAGGCTAGTGTCTGTAGCGGCTTAATACAGTGTTTGTTCAATCTGGACTAGGTCCTGGGGTTACTCTGCATTTTCGGTTTCCACGTTAACAAAATTTCTGGTGTCTGTGTTATTTCTATTTCTGCATTATATTCTTTTATCTTTATAATTGAAATAATACAGGTTGTGCGTTAGATCATCAATTAGAGTAATCCAACCTTTGATTGTTGATTGTCATTGATTGATCCTTGGATATTGGTCGTTGGTACCATCCAAGTTATTCCTTGTTTTGATTAAAGACTCGTTGATTTCTATTAGCTCGAGTAAATCAAAACAAGAGAGAGATATAAACTCGTTGATATACTTTTAATTGATTGAGTCTTGTTGATTCTCTTAAAAGTATATTCGAGTTTGTCCATACAGATTGCTAAGAGAAATATTTGGTGGTGTTGTTAGACCCCCGCTTTTTAAAATTGTTCAGACGATGAGTTCGTGTGCTCTTGTTGTGTGTTTGACGAAAGAGTGTCTTGTTTTTCAATCATGATTTAGAGACTTATATATATTGCAAGAATTGTAAACACCTTGATTCCATGAAGTGTGACAATTTCTAGAGTCAAAGAGTGGGCAAGAGGAAATCGTGTTAAAACCAGTTGCTCATCATGCGGAGACTTGGTTGATTTTCTACCCACTACTTTGCTAACTCCTCTAACTGTTTGCACGATTTGCTCACATTCTCATCGTGTATGAACACGTGTTGTAGACCTCCAGACCAAAACCCTAGTTGATATCCCCCATGTGACACGATTGATGTCTCGTGATTTTAGTTAGTCAGTTGCTGACTTGATGAGATGATGAGTCTTTGTATTGCTTAGTTGAAAAAATGTTCTAGGACTCATGAATTGAACGTGTCTCCTGAGAGGTATAATTTTCGAAAGAATGTTGATAGTTAAGGTGGATAAATATTGCTCATTTGATGAATTGTTGAATATCGATAGTTGAACCAATATTCCTTAGTCTGAGCATATATTGATCATCTGAGCAAATGTTGCTCGTTTAATGAATTTTTGGTAACAGAACCAAATAAAATATTAATTTAAAATATTGGAAACTGAACCGAGTATGATAATTAAAATGTTGATCACGGGATCAACGTAAAGTTATTAGTGATTGAATCTGCTCAGAATTATGTTTTGCAGAGATTTGGATTTGGAACCTTAAGTTTGATCAATTGCTGATTAATCGATGATTTATTGAAAATCAACCATGGAGTACATGGGATGATGAGTCTACCATGTAACGCCCAGATGCTCGAGTGAACAAATACCAAAGTTTCTTGAAGACCAGTTGGTGAAAGGATGATTAAATGCTGGTTTAATCATTCATTAAAATAATGCTCGTCTAAGACTTAGGTGATAAAACCTAATTATGAAGAGATGAGGGACTGACCAAGGGGTCATGAAACCGGCCCTGGTTGGTCATGGGACCGACTGACGATCGTTTTATGAAATTCCAAATTCTTTGGAAGAGTTTGAACCTAATGTGAACAAATTAGGTCAAATGATGAAAATGTGTGGGACCGGCCTCTTGCAAGCCAAAGAGCCAACCTTGGTCGGTCAAGGTAATATGCTCATGTCACCAACGTGTTCGTGTCTCAGTCCTGAGAATTTCGATATTTTCTGATGCGCGTTTGAGCAACATTTTGAGAAAATATAGAAATCAAGGGTTTTTGCTCAAACCGAAGAAACTTCATAAGATGAAGGAGATAATAATAATAAAATAAGGAATCATGAAGTGTGGGACCGGCTATGGCTAAGGCATGGCCGGACGGCCAATAAGCCCGGTCCCATGGCACTTTTCTTAATTATATATTATTTTCATGATTTTAAGGAAATATCATGAAATCAATGAGTTGTTGAAACTAAGGAGTTTCCTTGAAGTGAAGGAGTTTCCATTAGATGAAGGAAACAATAACAATAATACTACTAATAATAAAAAATGGCAGAGCCATCTCCAGTAGGCGATTGAAAACCTGCAGTAATCTTTTCTCCATTTTTATACCTTCAATCATCAGCAAACTTCACCCATCTTATACCTTCTTCATCACCGTCTTGCCCTGCATCTTTTCATAGTATTATCCCCTAGGTTTTCATAGTTTTATGAATCTCCTGTAACTTACGTTCTGTGTCTATAACTGCTGTTGAATTAGTATCATCTTCCACTTTCCTCATCGCACTCAC
Source organism: Papaver somniferum (assembly GCF_003573695.1). Taxonomy (NCBI): domain Eukaryota; kingdom Viridiplantae; phylum Streptophyta; class Magnoliopsida; order Ranunculales; family Papaveraceae; genus Papaver; species Papaver somniferum. Next base: position 112,218,546 of record NC_039365.1, read on the forward strand.
CACTGCCATCTGTTGTTGCATCAGTTGTTCAGGATCCCCTTCACTGCCATCGCACTCACCACTGTCATCTTTTTAGCAGTTACAGCAGTTACGTGAGTTTCTGTAATGCCTAGGACACGAAGAAACCCTATCCCACAGGATTATGAAACTGAAGATAATGTCCCCATTAGTGATCATCCTTCTCTTACGAAGAACATATTGATGACATGCTGGTTCACTGCCCTTAAAAGAATTTCGAAGAATGCCAAGATGGTGTTAATGGCAGAGGTTATGCCAAGACATCAATCCTAAGACACATTTGTGATCTACCCTGGCACTCCTCAAGCAATATTCTTCTTTGCAAAGAACGTATCAGAATCCATGAACCTGTTTATATTGCATGGGAACGACTTTTGGTTCAGTTACAGATGTGGTTGTGTGGAGAATGCATGAAGATACAATCTTGGAAAATACCATGCCGTCCATATAATGGAAACATCCTTACCAGATCCAACAATGATCTAATATACGGGATTGTTAAACCTGTGGCTGCATCCCCTGGAACTGAAGAGATTGGAGCATCCTCTTCTACAACCCATGTAACAGACGAAACACATGAATTATCTCTAGAACTTTTAAACTTAGTCTACCAGAAGCGGATAACCACAACAGCATGCATTCCACCACCATGCAGACTGCATTTTTCTAGGGTTCTCAAGACAACATTAGACAGAGTTCTTGACAAATACCACGACCTATCGGCATGGTTACAACTATTATTACTTCCAATCTGTACACTTAATATGTACATGCCAACCAATGCAACTGAAGAAAGGTCCAGAACACGTAAGAAACTCCAAATTGTTGCTATCAATCAATCCCTAACAGAATGGAGCCAACCAGGTGGGTGTATCTCTATTATTCAGCGCCTACTAGATAAGATCAAAGAACAAGAAACGCTGCAGCAGAGACGCAAGCCTGCAAAGAAGAAAAATCCTAAAACCAACACAGAAGCATGCATGAAGAAACTGAGCCAAGGACATTACACTGCTGCAATACGTATTCTATCTTCTAGTGGGGTTGCTGAATCCAATGCAGATACTCTCCACGAACTACAGCTTAAACACCCACAAGCAAGGGCCCCTATCATCCCAACTGACAATCCTAATGCAGATGCTGTGTCTGTAACTGTACAGGAAGTGATTAAAGCTCTGAGAAGTTTCCCAAAAGGCACTTCATGTGGTCGAGACGGACTTCGAGCTCATCATTTACTAGATGCAACCAGTGGAGCGGCAACAGCAGTGGATGATGAACTCCTTGTGTCCATTACCGGTGTCATCAATCTCTGGATTGCTGGCAAATGCCTGTCCACTCTGGGAGAATACATCGCCAGCGCACCACTGACACCTCTGCTCAAACATGGTGGTGGTCTACGGCCAATTGTTGTTGGAACGATCTGGCGAAGATTATGCTCGAAACTAGCAGCAACATCTGTACTCAAAGACATGACAGGTTATCTAGGCAATCACCAGTTTGGGGTAGGAATCCCCTGTGGAGGTGAAGGCATCTTACATTCTGTCAACATATTGTTAGAGCTTAAAGGAGATCAAAACACCACAACAATGTTACTGATCGAATTCACTAATGCATTCAACATTGTCGAAAGAACTGCCATGCTCAACGAGGTGCGTATCAGATGTCCAAGCATCTCGAAATGGGTCGAGTTTTGTTATGCACAGCCAGCAAAACTGTACTACAACGAATCCATCTTGTTTTCTGCTCAAGGCGTCCAACAGGGAGATCCCTTAGGTCCATTGCTTTTCTCCCTGGTGCTCCAGCCTCTTGTAACCAAAATATCTTCCACTTGCAAGCTGGATCTTCATGCGTGGTATCTAGACGATGGCACTCTAATCGGAGACACACTGGAAGTTGCAAAAGGCCTGCAGATCTTACAACAAGATGGTCCAGCAAGAGGATTATGCCTAAACATTAGGAAGACTGAATTTTTTTGGCCTACACCAGACCCGAGATGTTGTGAAGATGGTGTGTTCCCATCTGCTGTTGGAAGACCTGTTGATGGAGTAAAACTATTAGGTGGACCTGTAAGTACAAACAACCAATACTGCAGTGATATCATCTCAGCCAAGATTGATAAGACTACACATCTAATGGACTGCATTAAAAGGCTTAAAGATCCACAAAGCGAGCTCTTACTCTTACGTAACTGTGCTGGTGTCTCAAAGCTTTATTTCACGATGCGAACAACCAGACCAAGTGTACTACAGCGTTCACGAATTTAGTTCGATCAGCACCTTATCTGTTTCCTGCAGCATCTAATAACAGGAGATGGACCAGGTTTCGGTCCATTACAGCAGAGGATCGCTACTCTACCATTTGCTGATGGAGGTTTGGGAATATACACCATGGCTGATACCACCAAGTATTGATATATTGCATCATGCCTCCAAACAAGACAACTCCAAAGCTCCATCCTTCAGTGTACGGCAGACCCGAGTCCAAACTTCCAAGAAGCACTAGATGATTACGTAAGTACCTGTGACTTATGCCCTGCTACTTTTAACATTAACGATTTCACCCCACAGCCTATGCATCAACTGGCGAGTCATTATTTTGAAGTAGTCACTAGGAACATACGCACTTCTTACACGTTATCTACGAGGGACTCAATCTTATGGAAGTGTAACAAAAAACCACCCGCACAGGATTATTTAAAAGCTATTCCGATTCAAGGTCTTAACCAGTCCATCGGGCCACGTCAGTTCAGATCAGTGCTTCAATATCGACTGGGTATCCCCCTTTTTGAGGAGAATAGTACATGCTCATGCTGTAAACGCGAAATGGATCGTTTTTGTGATCACGCAATCCATTGTGCAAGCGAAGTGGGCCTGAAATACAAACATGATATGGTACGAGACCTCTTTGTGGAATTATGTTATAAATCCGGAGTGGAAGCCAGGAAGGGAGCTTCGTTAGGACTTACCTCCAACACGAACACACCCCTTAAACCAGCAGATATTATGGTCTTCAATTGGGAGAATGGCAAAGATACATGTTTCGATGTGACAGGTGTTTCACCATTTTCTAAAGGTGGGAATCAGTCCTTCACTCCAGGGAATGCAATATCAGCAGCTATTACTCGCAAACGTAACAAATACGCCAGTCTATGTCTGACTCATGGATATGAATTTGGGGTTCTAGCCTTCTCAACCTTAGGTGAGTTAGGTGATGACATTATCGTCCTTGTAAATCGTTTGAAAAACTGTATGGCAAGTCATGATGTTAATAATAACTTGGGTAGTTCTCTCTTCCATAGATTAGGTATTATTATTCAAAAAGGTGTGGGAGCACAACTTGCTGCTCGACTCCTTGCCAAATCTTTGTAATTAACTCTTTTTTCTTCAATATAGCCTTAGTGGCATCTTTTATAATTAATAATAATAAGGGGCGTGTGGGACCGGCCATGGCTAGGGAATGGTCGGCCGGCTACTGGCCCGGTCCCGTGAACCTTTCCTAAGTTTATATTATTTTCATGATTTGAAGGAAATATCATGAAATTAAGGAGTTTCATAAGATGAAGGAAATAATAATAATAAAATAATAAAGAGTGATGAGGTGTGGGACCGGCCACAACTAGGGAATAGCCGGACGGCTAGTAGATCCGGTCCCATGACACCTTTCCCAATTTTATATTATTTCCTTGGTGTGAAGGAAACACCATGAAACTGAGGAGTTTCCTCAAACGAATGAGTTTTGTTCAAATAAAGGGATTTTCATGAGATCAAGAAAAAATAATAAAATATGATAAAATAAAGAATTAGGCGTGGGATTGGCCACGACATGACTGGCCGGCCGGTGGTCCCAGTCCCCTAGCGCCTTATTTTTCTTCATATTTTGCATAGGTTTATCGTTCCTTCGTATTTGGGAATGCTCGTTCGTGCATTCATGTGCTCGTTAGTGCATTATTTCTGAATACACTTGCACCATTTTGGTCGGGGATTACTCGATAGCGGCTCAGAATCCCGTACGTTGAATATTTATCACTAACCCATGGAATTCTGTTGGGAAGAACCATGAATTGAAGTAATGAAATATTATTAAGAATGTAGAATATTTTCTAAGGATTCAGTTAATGAATCTGATGATTTAGAAATAATTAATTGATGGTTCTATACTAGCAAGATCGTCTAGGAGCATTAATTATTCAACAATTAAGCGATTTGAGCTTGTTGAAGCGTCATATTTCTTTTATATATTTAGGGAAAACATTGTTACATCCTGAAGACGTTATTGCTCTATACTAGCAGGCAAGCTGTCTGGAAGTCGTCCAATCGTTAAGACTCTATATGCATGTCTTTTATATAGTCAGGAAAACATTGTTACATCCTGAAGACGTTATGCTCTATACTAGCAGACGAGCTGTCTAAGAGCCATCCAACCGTTCAATTCTATATAAAAGTGATTACTGAAATTGCTCAGTATTCATGAGATACGCCGTTGCCTTAGTTAAGAGAATGCATATTCACGTATGCTCTGAGAGACAATAAACTCAGTCAGAGACTCTTGCGGCATGAGTTTTCATGTTTCAATGAGAGGCATGAGCCTCAACACTCATCTGATTGCTGGATCAGGAATATGTACAATTATGGTTTTACGAGCCTTTGTCGAAAATCCACCATCTACATTAAGTCCCATGCTTAGTGAGGGACTATCATGTTCCTCGGTCAACACTGGATGGTGATTTTTTTAATTACAGAAGAAATAAGTAATTGAACTTAGTCGTAAGATAGAATGTCACCGGATTTTCGATTGTACGAGCGAACCATGGATTGAACGAAGATCCCAGTAGCATGAAAAAGCATCGTCTAACGAGCGTAAATTGGTGTAGCACCGCTCTTTTTTTTCATTTCTTTTTCAGCGGTTGATAACTTGTTCAAGAGTTGTTCATGTTAAACTTATATATACATATGCATGTATATACGTGAGTTTTGTAAAAACCCTTGTTTTAGGAACAAACGTTCGTTCAATCGTTAGTTTAAGAAATTAGCAATAATCCCTAATGTAGGAGAGATTTTTTTTAAATATGTGAGATTTTAATAAACTCTCGTTTCATAGGTGGATGCTTGTACGAGAGAATTTTTTTTTTTTTTAAATAGACGTGCGTCTGTTAGTAAAAAAATTGTCTATGAACTTTCATGAAAAATTTATTTTCGATATGAAGCTTTCACACTTTTTTGAAAATATACTCTCGAGGGAGCAAATATAAATATATATCAAATTTGCGTGAGTTTCACGTTGAAAACGTATTTTTTGTAAAATCAATGTTTTGATTTTGAACAAACGTTGAAAGTAGACAATTATACATAGTGAAATAATGTCTGTATGTGAGTTTTCACAATTGTAGAATGGACGTCTGTCCAATTTTGAAAAACCAGTGGATGTTAATATTCACGTGGGTTGTTCATGGTTTTATGAAAATCAAGTCATGATTTTGAATAATGAATCTTGCTCGTCTTTGCAGGTTTGAAGGAACGAGCAAGTTTTCAAAATTCTGACGTTATAATCACTACAGCTAGTGAAATTGTAAATAGGTAAGAGTTGGATTGTTACTATTTTGTTACGCGTTTGTTATTGGTATATCCATGACTCCATGTCTTTCACCTCAGATAGTGGTGACTTCTGGTTACAACCACTCTTCTGGCTCTTCCGGGGAACGCTCTATGAAGTCAAAGATGAAGACTTCTGCAGATGCACATGCTGAGGTGAACTAACCTTTCAGAGACGCTGGAACGATGACACATTGTATGTCTCTCGATCATTTGGGAGTCGTCCGTTCTAAGATATATGATTTATTGGTATTAGCAGATGCGGGGGGAAAGCAGGGACGTGATGAAATATCACAGAAGAAAAGAGCTAAAGATGAAAAGCTCATATCTCATCAGCAGAAGCACCGCCGACTTCAGCAAGTGAGATTATCGACTGAATATGAAGTTCGGCTTCGCGTTGACGGTGTAGCTCCTGATTCAGATGTTGATGAATGAAGAATTTCGTCATAATTCGTCATCAGAAAATTCAGAAGTTAGGTCTTCTAGCAAAAATGTGTAGAATCTTCGTCCGATGTCGGGATTTCTCTATCTACACGTGTTTCTTCATCCTCAGAAAATTTCCAAGCTTTATCAAAGAAGTGTTTCGGCTTTTGAGCATGTTTAAGGGCCGAAATCGACGAAACAGTAAACTTCCAGGAGACTTTCATAAATTTTTCAGCTGGCATGTAGTCCAATGTTTCAGCCACATCTCCTTGCTCATTTATCCAATTGGTGTGAATTTTAGATATGTTGTAGAGGACAACCATAAGAAGAGAATGGTAGATGACGCGTCCCTACATTCGTCACCAGTTTCTATCAGCTCGCTGCTTTGTGCGGGACAGTGTAAAATCAGCTCAGACGAGCTTGTTGTAAAACACTCATGTTGTGTCTTTAGACCATTCGCTTATATCTTGAACGGTTGGTGAAGGATTTTAATGACATTGACGCATTTGAGATTAGGAACCGTGATTGATACATGAGCATGGTACTTGCAGTGCCATCTTGTTTCTGTCAGTCGTAGAAACATCACTTCTGAAACCTTGGTCACGGGACCTTAACTGAGGTTGCTCTCAAGAGGGGATGATGTAATGACCATGGTTGTGTGTCTTGGTTGTAGCATTCGTTTTATGATGAATGATTAGCGTAGGTGAACTTGGTGCCAGTCACGAGTCTTGGACTGTGAACTGATCGTCATAGATCAGTGGACCGTCAGTCCCCAGTATTTTGTTAAATCTCCCCCTTTCTTTTTCCCTTCTTCTGGCAAGACCTAGATAGATGACCTAGATACAAAAAACTTGATGTAAACTCCTAGGTGGTCGAAGTAGTATGTACCTTGATGAAGGACTTAGCGAAAAGACCTGGTGGACATCGATCGACTGTAAAGGTTATGAATCCCGTCCACGAATTTCTGCTTGCATGTTGTATGCTCTGGAGGCTGTAGGAACCTCATACGTCGTCGGAATTCGGTGCTTGACCCAAAATTTTAAAGCTAATAGACCGAGTTATCATATGATAAAAGAATCACCCAATTTGGAGTTGTCTAGGTCAGCCAACAAAGCGTGCACATTTGTAACTTGTAATCCCGTGCAAGTTTTCAGATTCCATGAACTTGAGTATGGAAGCCATATCTTTCAGCTCGTATATCCGATTGATGCGCCCTTTTGGTATGTTATAGAAGAGACATAGACGAACATATTTCGTTGAGGAAGTATTGTCCCATTCCCCACTCATTGGTACGTTTCTGTAAACCCATGGGCTGAAGTATGTTGTATCTCATTTGTAGAGGCGATGAGAACATCTTGTAGAAGACTTAGGATTGTGCTCGCCTGTTGTGCAGGCTTCAGAAAGATTTTCATGTGAACATATTTCATGTCTACACACCTTGATATGAATCATTAGTGCTTGGAGAAGTCTGATCCATCGAGTAACACTTCAGAGAACGGATAGTTGATGAAGCTGGTCATGAGGATGTTGCCCCTGAGACCGTCGTTGATGCTGGATCACGATAGAATTTTCTCCAGAAATGCTTGTTGATTCCGATACTATGGTCGGAGCTACTCCAGAGACCCAAAAGGCTAGATCCATGTTTATCGACATAGTATTTACTCCTTCATCCAGTGAGCCTTTACATTCACGAACTAATTGATGAGTTGAGCGTCCCTAAGATGAGCGTGTAGGGTTTAACCCAAATTCTCTCGAAACTTTATTGTGAAGTGCCTTGTCGGGGAATCAGTTGTTGTTGCGGTAGATAGCAGCGGCAGTTTCCATTCTGGATGTGATCGGTGAAGAGGGGAAGTTTCTCAGTCGTGCAGGGGCTTGTGATGTAGAGAGAACCGTTGATGAAGTTTCATGGAATCACATCAGGTTGCAATAACTTGTTATGTGGATAACATTTATTGAAGTAGAATTGATATCTCCAATAAGATCAAGTCCCTGATGTATGTTGAAGGAGTTTGTGCCATCCATGGATGAATGGTGTTGCATCTGCTTCAGAAGTCTTGTCATGGGATAAATTCAGTTACACTTTGATCGTGCTGGTGTTGAATCAGTGTGTCATCGTTGAGATATTTGTGCTGAAGCTAGGGGCGTTATTATAGAAGGTGTACTCTTTGATTGGGAGTACAATTTGAAGGCTTCTTAGATGCTTGAGCGTTGAAGCGTCATATCCCTTAAGATCTTAGGTTTGATCATCTCGTCCCTGAGTATCTTTTGTTGATTCAACACTCTTTTCGTTGCAGTAGTGGGATTCAACACTTGTGCAGACATCAGAGCTTTCTGATTTTGTGGCACACATGAACACTCCTGCAAGGCTACGTCCAAAATGTTCTTTTCCAGGCTTGGACATCATCTCATTAATGAATGTCTCAGTGTTCTATTTGGAGAAATGTCAGATTCAACCACTTGGTAAAATACTAATGGGGTAAATCTACCATTCATCTTGCAATAGCAGAGTTGCTAGCATATTAAGTCCCCATGCTAGGATATCATTTGAGGAAATAAATGACATGGACATGGGAGGAATGAGACTTGCCTGAGTGCGGAACCTCTTGATGAATGTTTATGCATCTTTGCAGGTTCTTGCTTCAACCTCGTCAAAGTTCGAAATTCCTCCAAGTGCTCTAATGACCGAATACCCGCCAAATCTTCTGGATCAAAATTTTCTTCATTGGAGAGATGTGCAACCAAAGGTGCTTTATCAGTAGCCATCTTTTCAGCATGAATCCACGCTCGTCTGAAGAACATTTCATATCCCGGATCTTCCTGATTATGTGTGAAACTTGGTTTCTGCCTAGGTTGAACTTATGTTGATATAGCCATGAGTATTTCCGAGCATTCCTTCAAGGTATCTGATTGAGATAGATCACAAGTAGCTTCTTGTCAAGTGATACTTGCGGCTCTGAGGGTTTTCAGTGAAATGATGTTGATGGTGGTGTCAGCATCGATCAGCATTCTTCCGAATTCATTTCCTCTGATATGGTTTGTGGTAAGCAGTCCTCAGTCGTGCATCTCCTTGTCTATGGATGAAGGTTCAAGGATTATTTCCGGGATGGACAGACGTCTGTCACATAGTAATTCGGTCATGTCTTTTCTTTGTGCCTTAGACAGATAGAGCAATTTCACAGATATGCTCACTCAACGATTGAACTGCTTCTTTGACTAGTTGTTCAGAGAGTGTAAAGGTTTTGATTGGGAGAGGATTCTTGTGTACTCCTCAGTGCGCAGTTGAAGCTACTATGGATCAACCTTCTCTTTGAAGATGTTCTTCAAAATATTGCAGTTACTTTTTGGATGATTGATGAATCTATGAAGGCGATAGTTCGTGGGGTTTTTATTCAATCGGCTCTCCCTATGAATGGAAATTTGATTACACCATCTTGAATCCAGACTTCCAGTAACTCGATCACTTCTTCAATGAGAAGAGGGAAGTTTGAGTATGTTTGATAATTTCCCCATTTGTTGATGCTGGGTTGAGGTTTTTGCATTTCAGGAGTGGTTATCCTTTCTTTGCGCATTCAAAGGAGCATGGATGTTGGAGAAGCGCTCTGATGCTGTGTCTCGGATTTCCTTTGATTCCTTTCAGAAACAACGTTTGTTGAAGGTTGGAGATCGTACTGCTTGTTGATCAAGCGCCTGGCACTCCCTCGAGTTTCTCGCGGTTCCTCGACTTTTGTACCTCTTGTTCTTTCCAGTAAAGCCGGAGCAGTAGTTGTTGATCCCTTGGCTGCTTCATGAAGCTCTGAGAAACTCTGGAACCAGAGATTTTCCAGCAAGTCTCTGTAAACCAGGATCATTCCATTGATGCACAAGTCCACCAGTTGTTGTTCAGTGACATTCGGGTCACGACAACCAAAGCTTGGACTTTGAACCTCTTCACGTAATCGTTCAGATGTCCGTTGCTCTTCTGAGACATTCTTCCTGAGTCACATGGAGTAATCTGCTCTGAGACGAATAAGTATTTTCTGTAGAAAGCATTAATCATTTCTCCCCAACTGGTGATACTTCCTGGTGCAATGTTGTCGTACCATGTGTATGCTCTGCCTGTCAGATTCTTTGAGAATTCCTTCAAACGGACGACATGGTTGTTCTCATGTTCACCAAGTGATTACAGAAACCGAGAAACATGTTCTCTAGCATTACCCATTTCATCATAAAGAGTGAACGTTGGAAAGGTATAACCTTTTGGCAGAGGAATCCTTTGTATAGCAGCAGGGTACGGAGGTTGGTGACGGTGGACAGATGATGTCTTGTCTTTTCCTCAATCTTCTAAAAGGAGCTTCAGGTCCTCTCGAGTGATGAAACTTGCAGGTTCCTTTGTTGGTGGATCGTTTCCAGCTTTGCGGACTTCTTCATCATCTACAACATGGATTGGAGATATTTCAGGATCATCGGTTGAAGATATTTCTTTACCTTTTCCTTTCTCGTGTTGAGGCTGAGTTTGTTCAGACGCAAGTTTGTCCATGATAGTTTTAAGATAAGCACACAACCCTTTCTGCATTGCAGACATTTCAGTCTGAACCTTCGTGAGGTAAACTATGGTAGGTTGATTTTCTATGGTTTCTCCAGGAGATTCGCTAGGAGGTGGATTGTTGATAGTACCAGTATCATTGCTTGCAGCATTGACAGGAGTGATCACTGGAGCACCAGCACCCGGAGGAGTAGTAGTAATCATGTGGCGTGACATTGCTGGCCGGAGGAGTGGTGTTAGTGGTAACACTAGAGCCTGCAACGTTGAGAGGAGTAGTACTTGCAGTGGCATTACCACTAGAACTTGCAATGTTAGAGTTGGTTGTTGAACCCGAATTGATAACTGAACCAGACCTAAGACCGACCATCTGGAACGAATTGAGATTGCAACCGAGAGATTAATCTCCCATTGTGGTCGCCAATCTGTAGATGGGGCAAAAAGAGTTGCTGGTTTTTAAGGAATTTAGGAGACGACCGTGCGGAGGAAACTCCTTTAACCGAGCGAAATGTATAACCTCACACAGATGCACTACAAGAAGGGATTTCTTTGAATTCGAGAGATCAATCTGTAGGACTCCGTCCTAACCAAGACAATGGTCGTTCCAGAGTCAATTCGGTCACAAGAGAGGATGGGTCGATCTGTAGGAGGGAAGCTGAGAAATGTGTGAGATCAATGGTGATCAAAATTATGGGTGTGTTGTGTATTCTGCGTGAAGAAATAAGATAAGTTCTGATTGATTGAATTTTCTCTGTTGAGAGTAATTGTTCATACGATGAGTTCGTGTGCTCTTGTTTTCTGTTTGACGAAAGAGTGTCTTGTTTTTCAATCATGATTTAGAGACTTATTTATATTGCAAGAATTGTAAACACCTTGATCCCATGAAGTGTGACAGTTGTTGGAGTTAAAGAGTGGGGAAGTGGAAATCATGTTAAAACCAGTTGTTCATCGTGCGGAGACTTGGTTGATTTTATATCCACTACTTCGCTAACTCCTCTAATTGCTTGCACGACTTGCTCACATTCTCATCGTGTATGAACACGTGTTGTAGACCGCCAGACCAAAATCCTAGTTGATATCCCCCATGTGAAACGATTGATGTGTCGTGATTTTAGTTAGTCAGTTGCTAACTTGATGAGATGATGAGTCTGTGTATTGCTGAGTTGAACAAATGTTCTGGGATTCATAAATTGAACGTGTCTCCTGAGACAGAGGTATAATTGTCTAAAGAATGTTTATAGTTAAGGTGGACAAATATTGCTCATTTGATGAATTGTTGAATATTGATAGTTGAACCAATATTCCTTAGTATGAGCAAATGTTGTTCGTTTAATGTATTTTTGGTAACAGAACCAAATAAAATATTAATTTGAAATACTGGCAACTGATCCGAGTATGATAATTAAAATATTGATCACGGGATCAACGTAAAATTATTAGTGTTTGAATCTGCTCAGAATTATGTTTTGCAGAGCTTTGGATTCGAAACCCTAATTTTGATCAATCGCTGATTAATTGATGATTTATTGAAAATCAACCACGGAGTTAAGGAGGGACTGCTACATGGGATGATGGGTCGACCATGTAACTCCCAAATGCTCGAGTGAGCAAATACCAAAGTCTCTTGAAGACCAGTTGGTGAAAGGATGATTAAATGCTGGTTTAATCATTCATTAAAATAATGCTCGTCTGAGACTTAGGTGATAAAACCTAATTATGAAGAGATGAGGGACTGACCAAGGGGTCATGAAACCGGTCCTGGTTGGTCATGGGACCGACTGACGATCGTTTTATGAAATTCCAAATTGTTTGGAAGAGTTTGAACCTAATGTGAACAAATTAGGTCAAATGATGAAAATGTGTGGGACCGGCCTCCTACAAGCCAAAGAGCCAAACTTGGTCAGTAAAGGTAATATGCTCATTTCACCAAAGTGTTCGTGTCTCAGTCCTGAGAATTTTGATATTTTCTGATGCGCGTTTGAGCAACATTTTGAGAAAATATGAAGAAAACAAGGTTTTTTGCTCAAACTGAAGAAACTTCATAAGATGAAGGAGATAATAATAATAAAATAAGGAATCATGAAGTGTGAGACCAGCTATGGCTAAGGCATGTCCGGACGGCCAATAAGTCCAGTCCCATGACACTTTTCCTAATTTTATATTATTTTTATGATTTTAAGGAAATATCATAAAATCAATGAGTTGTTAAAACTAAGGAGTTTCCTTGAAGTGAAGGAGTTTCCATGAGATGAAGGAAACAATAATAATAATAATAATAATAATAATAAAATAAGGGGCATGTGGGACCGGCCATGGCTAGGGCATGGTCGGCCGGCTAGTGGCCCGGTCCCGTGAACCTTCCTAATTTTATATTATTTTCTTGATTTGAAGGAAATATAATGAAATTAAGGAGTTTCATAAGATTAAGGAAATAATAATAATAAAATAATAAGGAGCGATGAGGTGTGGGACCGGCCACAACTAGGGCATAGTCGGGCGGTCCCGGTCCCATGACACCTTTCCCAATTTTATATTATTTCTTTGGTGTGAAGGAAACACCATGAAACTGAGGAGTTTCCTCAAACGAAGGAGTTTTGTTCAAATGAAGGGATTTTCATGAGATCAAGGAAAAATAATAAAATATGATAAAATAAAGAATTAGGCGTGGGATTGGCCACCACATGACTGGCCGCCTGGTGGGCCCAGTCCCCCAACACCTTAACCAATATTTTATTGTTATTATTTTTCTTCCTATTTTGCATAGGTTCATCGTTCCTTCGTATTTGGGAATGCTCGTTCGTGCATTCAGGTGCTCCTTAGTGCATTATTGTTGAATACACGTGTGCCATTTTTGTCGGGGATTACTCGATAGCGGCTCAGATGCCCGTACATTGAATATTTATCACTAACCCATGGAATTCTGCTGGGAAGAACCATGAATTGAAGTAATGAAATATTATGAAGAACGTAGAATATTTTCTAAGGATTCAGTTAATGAATCTAATGATTTAGAAATAATTAATTGATGGCTTTATACTAGCACGATCGTCTAGGAGCATTAATTATTCAAGAATTGAGCGATATGAGCTTGTTGAAGCGTCATATTTCTTTTATATAGTCAGGGAAAACATTGTTACATCCTGAAGACGTTATTGCTCTATACTAGCAGGCAAGCTGTCTAGGAGCCATCCAATCGTTAAGATTCTATATGCATGTCTTTTATATAGTCAGGGAAAACATTGTTACATCTTGAAGATGTTATGATCTATACTAGCAGGCGAGCTGTCTAGGAGACATCCAACCGTTCGATTCTATATAAAAGTGATTACTGAAATTGCTCAGTATTCATGAGATATGCCGTTGCCTCAGTTGAGAGATTGCATATTCACGTATGCTCTGAGAGACAATAAACTCAGTCAAAGACTCTTGCGCCATGAGTTTTCATGTTTCAATGAGAGACATGAGCCTCAATACTCATCTGATTGCTGGATCAGGAACATGTACAATTATGGTTTTACGATTTTAGCCTTTGTCGAAAATCCACCATCCACATTAGGTTACTCTCCTCTCCGAATAGGCGGCTTCACCAGTAACAACACAACCGAGGAAGTTTGTTGTCACAAAGGATTAGTTTGCTAGAAATGCAAACTTCAAGTATTTATAGAAAAGGAAGTTTGGACACCAAGGAATTTCCAAAACCAAAAATATTCTCAAGATATGCAATAAAGTCCATATTCGGTTTTCATAATTCCTGGAAATGCTCTGTCCAAAATAATGACCGAAAATCTCTTTGGAAAATCTCTAACTAGTAAATGCACAATACTAATTCTCATTTTCCTAAAATAAAATTAACAACCTTAATTAAAAGATTCTTAACTTATTTATGTTTCGATCCCGGGATTTTCTTCCTTTATCTACTAAGGAATAACTTTGAAAGATCAAAGATAAGCGTTACTGCACATGTTCAAAGTATGTCGACATCCTTACTTTGTAAGTCCTTTTTCATACTTACAATCTTGAAACCAATTTTCCACACTTCCAAACAAGTTTAGAATTGGTTCATCTGACTTTCAAGAACTATGTGATTGATCAAGAACACTCAATCACAAATCATGGGTTTAACAGTTCTACCAAAACAGGTTTCAGTTCTACCTCCATGTGAGTATTGTGCATAGTCACACTAGCTTTCCAAAATTAGGTTGACTAGGTACTAGGATCGGTTCCTCACATATATATGGTATCTACCTTGTATTTGTTGCACATGTCCATAGGATCGGTTCCCCTTTGCCTAAAAACGTGTTGCACATGTCCATAGGATCGGTTGCCCTTTCTGCTATGAACTTGCTGCACCTCATACAAGGATCGATTCCCCTTTGTGTGTGTTTCACCTCTTACTAGGATGGGTTCCACTTTACCCAGAGTTGGTTTTACACAAATCACAAACTCGATCATACCATCTCAGGTGATTACTTAAGATAGGTTTCACTAATAAAAGTCATACCAATACATAAGTCAGGCTTTTGTGAATAGTTTTACCAAGAACACAAACAAGTCATGAGCGGTTATATTAATCACACATATTGGTTGTTCAAAAGATATGCAATGAATAAAAATACCAATAACATTCACAAAACAAGTTCATGAATTTACTTCCTTAAAACACATGTAAAAACATTGTTTCCTTGGATGAAATCCTCACCTCATACCCATACATAATCATAATAGCATTTAAACGATTATGTCAATGTCTTATCTACAAAGTTTAATGGTTAACCAATAAACCTCGTATTGTATTCCTTAATATAATGTCTATCTAGAGTTCAATCATGCTTCGCAATTTTGTTTTCAATATGCACGACTTGAAAGATACGTTAGGGAATGAAACAGTTCAAGTCAAATATCACTAACCTCAAGTGGAAGGATGATGTTGTCGTTGTAGCTCCTTGCTTCTTCACTTCTTCAAGTCTTCGCAATACTTGTAATGTCTCATATCCTAATACTTTCAAGCTAGTCTATACGATGTTGACTCTAGTACATAATCAAGCGACTCTTTAAATAAGTTTTGATTCACTAAAATATGACAACCAAACTTGCCATACCAACGCTTGGTGGGTTCAAGAGAGCTATGCTCTAACAATCCCCCCCTTTGTCAATTTTAGTGACAAAACTCTTACATCATATGGATAAACAAATTACAAGAATTCATTACACATACGCTTGATTCCCGAATTCAACAACACAATAACCTGTATACATTCAATCCTTTAAACGCCGTTGTTGACATTATAATAACAAAGCTAATACTCCCCCTAAAGGTAAGATAGGTGGATTTTCAATCCGCACGTCTTTGTTATTCACTTGGTAATGATATGTTACTCCCCCTTAGTTTATGCTTTTACTCTTTCCTTAGGTAAACGTTTAAGCACCATTGTCCTTTCCCTTAGTGATACCAATCAATATAAAGTCAATGCCAGTATCACTTGTTTACACCATATATTTCTCCCCCTTTTTGTCACAAAATGACAAAGAAACGAAAAATAAAGGACAAACCGAAAAGAATCTCAAAATAGACTTGCAACCTATAGAGTTAAGCACGAGGGTTCCACACACCATTTTTGATAACAAATATCAAAACCGAAACTACAAGTAGTTTTATTTTGATATGTTACCAAGGAAACAATTTTCCCTAATAGTTTAGCAAACCGAAAATCAACTAAGCACCTTAGTTCCTTTGCTAAACCGATTGTACAAATACAACCGGTTTGTTCAATAAGACCAAAATAAAGATAACTCTATTTTTCTCATCAGGTTCTAATTATCCATATAACTTAGACCTTTAAGTTTTAAACAATACAAGTACTAGGTTAGTTAACTAGCATTTCTTGTTAAGGCATTCAATTAGACTTGAATAACCGAAACCTCCATTTGGACTAAACAACTCATCACGTAAACTTTTTCTTTCGTTAAGCCATAAATAATTCATACAAACCAAATAAATCAACTTGCATAATTATTCACCTCAACCAGAAGCAACTGAAAGAACATAAACATTAAAGCACCGCAATTGCACCGAAATTTTGTAAGCCTAAACAATTGATACCACACAATAAAGCAAGATAACAATAGTTTTTCTTAACCGGAAACAATTGAATCACACACACATCCATACATACATAATGGAATAAAACATCAATTGTACCGAAATTTTGTTAAGCAAAAGCAATAAATATATGCAATAAAATCAGGCTTTTCTTAAACAGGAAAACAATTAACTAACAAAATTGTTACCTCAAATTTCGCATCCACTTCTCCAATATGTTATCATCTTCTTCCAGGGAGAATTGATATCGAAATATCATTATGTTGTCGTCCTTAATCAAAACAAAAGAATAACAACAACCAACCTTTACCAGAGAAAGGTTGAAAATCGGTTTTAACAATTGCAAGCAAAAGTTGAAAACCTCCGAAACACATATGCTTTTATGCTAAACCAAAATCGATTAAACATATTGTGACTTTTTCACATATTGTTTCTATCAGAACCCCACGTGATTCTTTGATAAAGCCTACCAACATGGGCTAGAACTTAATCCTGCTAAATCAAAAAGTCACCCAAAACATACGGGTTCACAACATATGAAATCGAATATCAAAGTAGTAAAATCGAAATCAAACATCCCACAAACATACATTGAAATAATATAAAGCATTCAAGCACAGGCTATGTAAATCAAAAACTATCACAAGAAAAATTATAAATCAAATAATTTTATTCATAATAATAAGATAGTTTTATTCATAATAGACCTAACACAATCAATGAAAGAAATCAAAAATTGATGTCTATTTTTTTGGATTAAGTATTACATCATATAAATTAATCTCTAGTTGTGCTCTTATTGTTCACTGAGGTTTCTTCAGTGTTCAAACTTTTAAAGCATGTCTCAAGAGACTTGTCAGCAACCACTTCTTGCTTCTCGAGGTTTTCAATTTGAAGCTTCAACTCTCTGAGTTCACTTTTCATCTCTTTTATTTTATCTTTTAGTTCACCCCGATCTTGAACCAAGTTAAAGAGATTTCTTATGAGTTCTTCAAACTCATGCATAACATTACTCATACCATTTGTGGGAAACCACTTGGTAAAAATCTAAATCATTGGTAGCAAAAAGACATGATTCTTCTTGAGATCTAGCAGAGTTACAATCAGTTTCGATTCTCGAGATAATCTTCATGATTCTTCGATATGGGACAAACCCTTGACAGTTTCTTATTTTTCGTGCTTCCCTTCTATCACTCCTTGTAACACTGCGAGTTATAAGAGACATTCTTATCACAAGATTTTTACCAAGGGAAGAAAGTAATCTAAGAGAAGATTTTTGAAACAGGGTTTTCGAAAATATACACAATTATGTTTTTCGAACTTCTCTTTTTAATGAAAGGGAGATATTCCTTAAATATCTCTTATTACTCAATATGGAAACTATCATTAACATGTGCCCTTGATTTTTATGTGCTTTTCCCATCCAAAATTAAGAGCACGGAACGGGATGAGAGTGCACAAGTTCGATACAACTAAGTTGCATCGGAGTAAGCTTTTTCTAGCTTACATCGTGTATCAAAAACATAGTTCATGTTTCTCTTCGGGAATTTCTGGCCAAAATAATTTCTCCTAAGACGATGATCTTTTCTAAATTCAGAGATATGATCATGAGGAGAAACTGTACTGACGTGAGAATTTTCAGAGATAGATAAATCTCTCTTAATTATTTCAATGAGATTTTCGTAAGATTTTCTCATTCTAATATGATTCACATCGGTGTGATTTTCTGAAACAACTATCGGAAATTCTTGATTGTTTCTTTTGGCATAGATTCTCTCTTTCCCTTTCTTCTGAAGTCGTTCTTCATCAAAACTAGAATTGTTTTGATTTGGGTGAGGTGAAACTTTTTTCCAGAAGCGATTATCAACTCTTTCCTCCGACTCTTTTGAGTTGATCTTATTGGGTAGTGGTATGATCTGTCTTTCTACTAAGGAATGGTCTTTCAGTTTTTTATGACAAGAAACTTCCTTTAAATTTTTTTACCACCGTATGTTTAAGAAGTATAAGTTTTCCTGTCAAGTGACTGAAAATTGTATTCCTTAAGATCACCATCACGGAATCGGTTCAAAGTTTACTTTTGACAAGATTTCATTTGATCATCAGTAGATCTAGAAGATGGTTTCTCATCCTCTTCTAACTTGATTTAGTTAGGAAAACTACCATCATGTTGATCTATTTCATATGTGATTAAACCGGTTTTATCACAGTCTGTAAAAGTCGAGCAAGGACTTTTAGTTTCCTCGTTATCAAAAGAAATCACAACAACATCATTAGTCAGAATCATAGGACGTGTTTCTTTTTCCAGTGTAAGAGATCTACCTAGAGCTTCTAGTTTGACAGCGAGATCCATATTATTTTTGGCTAGACAATTCAGTTGAATGTCTTTATCTCTGATCTCCAGTTTAAGAAGATCTGAGTCTGTCTTTAATATAAGCATTTTAGAATATAGAGATTTTATAGGCTTTAGGAGTTTTACCAACTCTTTATCAGCATCTCCTCTTTCATCATAGATAGACTTAGATGTTTTCGTAACTCCTGGATCATGAGTCAACGAAGTAGTAACATCTTCAATATTTGAGTATTCATACTCCTGCATAACGTTAACTGAATCAGACATGGATTCAATTTCTTATAGGTAGGATCGCACCAAACACAGATTGCTAGATCTTTTCGTGTT
Organism: Papaver somniferum; assembly: GCF_003573695.1. Classification (NCBI taxonomy): domain Eukaryota; kingdom Viridiplantae; phylum Streptophyta; class Magnoliopsida; order Ranunculales; family Papaveraceae; genus Papaver; species Papaver somniferum. The sequence goes on from NC_039365.1 coordinate 112,237,868, forward strand.
TGCCTGCTATGATACCAATTAAAAGGGCCAGAGTACCCAAATATACCACAAGATAAAAATTTTCCTACCAATAAGTCCTTTCTACGAAAGTGATTGTCTATGGACTGAGTCGAGACAATGCAACCAATCGGTTCACACTTCCTGTGATCGTCTATGGATACAAGATTGAGACAATACAACAATGAAGTATGTTTACTTGATAAAAGGTTCGGACTTAACCAAACACAATATGATTACTTATCAAGTAAATATGAATTAACGTTTGTGTAATTTACTTTAAATTATAATAACAACAATTATAATTGCGGAAAATAAAAGTAAATGACACGGCAAGATTTTGTTAACGAGGAAACCGCAAATGCAGAAAAACCCTGGGACCTTGTCCATAATTGAATACTCTCAGGATTAATCCGCTATACAAAATAAACCAACTTCGTATAGCTGAGACTAAGCAACTAAACCTATACTTCACCTAGTTTCGTCTGTATTCCCACGCCTCCAACTTATGAATAAGTCACGTACTTGGAACAATTCCTTTGGTTCTTGTTCCAAACAGTAAAGGAACAACAAATCTATTTGGGAGCAACTCTCTTCAACCAAGTGATGTGAGTTCTACAAAGGCTCTTATGTTTATCTCATATAAACTCCTTCGTCAGGTTCTTAGATCTATCTTATTCTCAACTACCGAAGTAATTGTTAAGATTTTGCAATCAATACTTTTAATCTCAAAGAATTGTATTGTTGCCGATCTACACAACTAATCAATCTAATCTATCACAAATATAAATCGATTATATTTGGATCTTCTATACCGAAACAAATATTGTGCACACTAAAGATTATGAACCCCAAATCAGAAATCTTTAATATCTTCTTTGTCTTCAAATATTCTTAGATCTTCAATAAACACCTACACACAACATCTTGAATCTCTTGTGATCAATCACGCATAGAACGGAGTCTGTTAACAATGGATTATCACAAGACCTCTTTAGATCTACAAACAGTCTAAAGATCCCTGTCGAAACTTCAATCTAGTTTGAGTGAATCTTATATCAGAAGGGAAGATTCTCAATCATAAACAAACTAGGTGCAATTAAAGTTCAACCACCGTTAGTTAGGAAAACTACCATTATCTTGATCTGTATCAGATGTGATTAAACTGGTTTTATCACAGTCTGTAAAAGTCGAGCAAGGACTTTTAGTTTCCTCATTTTCAGAAGAAATCACAACAACATCATTAGTCAGAATCATAGGACGTGTCTCTTTATCTAATGTAAGAGATTTACCTAGAGCTTCTAGTTTATCTAATGTAAGAGACATTTTGTTTTCCATCCTTTCTCTTTGCGGGCCATTGTATAAGTGGAAGAAAAATATGTGTTGATAATCTCACACTTTTTAATTGGACTCCTAAGTACACATGTGGTGTTGACGTAGCTAGTAAGTCGAAAACAGTTTGAATTTCGTCATTATAAGCTGGTGAAAATACGAGGGTACCTAAATATAAAACTTTTCCACCTATAATTCCTTTCTCCGAAAGTGATTGTTTATGGACTGAGTCAAGACAATACAACGAATCGGTTCACACTTCGTGTGATCGTCTATGGATACGAGATCGAAACAATACGACAACAAGATAACTTACGTGATTTACTATGGATACAAGATCGATATAATACAACAACGAAGTATGATTACTTGATAATAGGTTCGGACTTAACCAAACACTATAGGATTGCTATCAAGTAATTAGGAATTAACGTTTGTGTATTTTACTTCTAATTATAATAAATCAATTATAATTGCAGAAATATAAAATTAAAAGACACGTCAAGATTTTGTTAACGAGGAAACCGCAAATGCGGAAAAACCCGGGACCTTGTCCAAAATTGAATACTCTCATAATTAAGCCGCTATACAAAATCTAAACCAACTTTGTATAGTTGAGCCAAGAAACTAAACCTATAGTTCACCTAGTTCCCTCAGTATCCTTGCGCCTCCAACTTGCAATGATCACGCACTTGGAACAATTCCTTTGGTTCGTATTCCAAACAATAAAGGAACAACAAATCTGTTCGATAACAAATATTTTCAAACAACGTGATATGAGTTTGACAAAAGGATCTTCCATTTAACCAATAAACTCCTTTATCGGGTTCTTAGACCAATCTATTTAACAACTACCAAAGTAATTATTTTGACTATGCAATCAATACTATGAATCACAAAGAAATGTATTGATGCCGATCTACGCAATTAATTAATCCAATCTATCAAAAGATAAACCAATTATAGTTGGATCCCCAGCCGATCAAGTTTTGTGCACACCAAAGATTATGAACTCAAATAAGAAATCTTCTTTGTCTTCAAATCTTCTTAGATCTTCAATAAACACTTGCACACAAACAACTTGAATCTCTTGTGATCAATCACATACAGAACGGAATCTGTTAACGATGGATTATCACAAGACGTCTTTAGATCTACAACAGTCTAAAGATCCCCGTCGATACTTCGATCTAGTTTGAGTGAATCTTATATCAGAAAAGAAGATTCTCAAGCATAAACAAACTAGGTGTAATCAAAGTTCAACAACCGTTAGTCAATCAAATCAATCAAAAACTAATAATAAACTGCAATTATCTAGTTTCCCACCAACGGTACTCGTAGAGCTTCTTAATCCTAAAGAAATCTTTAAAACGCGCGGTTGTAAGAGATTTTTCCTAATTAAGGTATTTTCCTCTCCGGATAGACGACTCCACCAGTAACAACACAACTAGGTAGTTTTGGTGGCTCTGAGGATTAGTTTGCTCGAAGTGCAAACTTCAATATTTATAGACCAAAGAAGATTGGGCACCAAGGAATTTCCAAAACTGAATATTCTCAAAGGTATGCAATAAACCCAAAATCAGTTTTCATAATTCCTGGAAATGCTCTGTCCAAATATTGACCGAAATCTCAGTAGAAAATCTTCAATTAGTAAATGCACATTACCAATTTTTATTTTCTAAAGTTATGTATTTAATTGTTGGAAATTAAAAGCATATAAAATTAAAAACCTTAATTAAAAGATTCTCAATTTATTTCGACCCGGGATTCTCCTCTAGTTATTAAGGAATATCTTTGAACAATAATAGATAAGAATTACTGCACATGTTCAAAGTATGTCGACGTCTGTACTTTGTAAATCCTTTTTCATATTTACAATCTTGGAACCGATTTGCCACACTTCCAAACGAGTTTAGAATTGGTTCATCTGATTTCCAAAAACTATGTGATTGATCAAAAATATTTAATCACCATTCATGGGTTTAACGGTTCTACCAAACACAAAGTTCGGTTCTACCTCCAAGTGGCTACTAGGATCGGTTACACTAGTTTCCATAAAATGGCTAACTAAGTACCAGGATCGGTTACCACTATTATGGTACTTACTTGTGATCGGTTGCACAAGTTATAGGATCGGTTACACCAATTAATAAAACTTGTTAACCTACTACAAGGATCGATTACACATCTTGTGATTAGTCCCACCAAGTTATAGGATCGGTTACCCAATGACTAGGAATGGTCACACCAATTACAAATATCGACCACACCATCTCAGGTGATTACTTAAGATTGGTTTCACTAATAAAAGTCATACTGATACATAAGTCAGGCATTGTGAATAGTTTTACCAAGATACATAAACAAGTTATGAGCGGTTATACTAAACAAACATATTGGTAATCCAAAGATTTGCAATGAATAACAATACGAATAAGCCTAGCGATTTCCCTTTCGATTCACAAAACAAGTTTATGAATTGTACTTCCTTTAAACGAATGTGAAACATTGTTTCCTAGGACGAAATCTTCACCCATACCCATACATAATCGCAGTAGCATTCATACGATTATGTCGATGTCTTATATACGAAGTTCAAAAGATATGCGTTATACTTCGTATTATAATTCCTTAATACTACGTCTAACTAGAGTATAATCATTCACAACTTCACAGTTATGTTTTCAATATAGCACGACTTGAAAGATACGTTAGGAATGAAACAATTCAAGTCAAAATATTACTGAGCTCAAGAGGAAGGATGATGTCGTCGATGTAACTCTTTACTTCTTCGTATTCTTCAAGTCTTCGAGTAATACTTGTAAGTCTCATATCCTAATAACTTTATAGCTAACCTATACGAAGTTGACTCTAGTAAATAAACAAGCGACTCTTTAAATGAGTTTTGGTTCACTAAAATATGACAACCAAACTTGACATACCAACGCTTGGTGGGTTCAACCGAGCAATGCTCTAACAGATGGATTAAGACATAGATGATGAATAACGTTTGATTTGCTGGTGTTGATGTGTTGTTTGGCCGGATTGGAGTAATAAGCATCGAGCAGTTGTTTTAGTTGAATGCAATTTTAGTTTGATTTTGATGCTTTAAATGTTATTAATAAATCATTCGCGTACATTAGTTGAAAAATCAGTGGTTCCTTCTTTGAGATGCTCAGACCTTGAATGATATTATGGTTTTATAGGCGCGCCAGATTTGTGACAGAATCTCCACACAGATAATAAAGATAGATGGTGATAGCAGATCACTTTGTCATATTCCTCAAGAAGGGGAAATATATCCATGAGGAGTGTCGTTGACGTTGATGGAGTACATTACTGTGTAGATGCATAACATGATATATTCTATGAACTATTATGTGAACCCGAGTTGTGTAAAACACTTTTCATAAAACCCCAATCCAAACTGTCATAAGCTTTCTGAATGTATAATTTAAGTCCGATTTTGGGATCTTTGGTTATGGAAGAGGTTTTGATGTAGTGAAAAAAATTCTCCAGCTGTCGCTATGTTATCTTGGATTGATATTTGAGGTACAAAGGAACTTTGATGAGGGCTTATAACGAATAATATTAATGATCTTAAACGATTCACCAGGATTTTGACGATGAACTTGTGAGTAACATTGCATGGACCAATAGGTCGGAATTGTGTTGTAGATTTTGAGTGATCTCCTTTTGGAATTAGTATGAGATTAATGTGATTCATTAGTGAGTGCAAATTAAGGTCCTCGAAGAATTCTCTGACCATTGCAATGAGTTGCAGTTTGGTGGTGTCCTAACTTTTTTTTGAATAACTTGCTTGTATATCCATCTGATCCCGATTTTTTTTTGAGCCAACCGATCAAAGTGCCTATCTGGTTTCTTCGTTTGTTACCTCTTGGGTCAAGGAAGAGCACTGATTCGTTGTTAGGCATGGGATGACCAAAGGAAGAGCACCGATTCGCTGTTAGGCATGGGGTGACCAAGCAGAATATGTGTTCATCCAAACTGGCATTGGCGGTCGTATATTGGTTTGTGAAATATTGTATCAGCAGGTCAACGATTTGATCGAAAACCCAATTGTTGCTTTAACCACGCGGTTGTTGAATGGTGATTAGGTACCATTGGTAACCTTTATCAACCATCACTATCAAAATTGATGGTAATTAAGAATAGAAATTGTCAAAATAAAAAAAAATATAAAAATTGAATATCGATGTCCGCCTTCGTGCTGAAAATAGAAACAAGGTTCACTCCAGTGGACTGAAATGGAACCTAAAAAAATAATGAATTAAGGGGATGACTCATTCATCCCATAATATCGTGTTATTAGAGACTCGTCATGGTGCACGGGTACTTTACAAAGAATGTAATATATAATTTAAATTATTCTCCCTTTTCAATAAATAAGCAAATTATTTTTTTTCAAAGTAAAATAGATAAATTTTCCTTTTTTTGAGTGGTGTAAAGAATTTTAATTATTCAATAACTTTCGACTACGGGGACACAAACAGTCTACATGATTTTGACTGCAGTTTCAGCTCAACCAGCCAACTCTACGTAACAAAGTGAGCTACTTTCCTTTGGTTGTCATTAACAGTTAAGCTAAACTTTATCAACCTGGTCATTTTAAGCATTTGATCTTTCCAGAAGAAACCTATTATTGGGGCTTAGAAAGTCAAGTTTTTTGGGAGTTTTTTTAGGGTCACCAAATATCAATTGGGACACCCCTCATCATATATTTATATAAAGACTAATATGACCGCATATGATTTTAGATAATAAAACCTGATTAACATTATTAATCATGATTAGCAAATCATTTAAGACTAATTCACCTCTTTAAGTGAAGTGATGAAACTGAAAATCAAAACAAAAGAAAATCAGAGGGAAGAGAAGAAGAATAAGAAGAAGAAGAGAAAAAAAAATTGGAGAATTTTTTTGCAAATGAGTTCAAGCAAAACTTTTGATGTAGGTGCCCCTTCATCTTAAAAATATGATAACATATTGATACCCATCAACAACGATCAGTTCTTTGCCGATTTTTCAGAAAATCATGTTATTTTTTCTCAAACTCAAAATAACCCTTATGAACCTTACTATGATTTCGAAGGAAAAACCCAAGAAGAAGAAGAAATCAAAGAAACCAATGCTCAAGATTACCAGGTATACCACTATTCTAGCTCCAATTTCAGTTCTTAAGCTCAGAGTGGGTAGAAGTTTCAATTTTTTACTTCTGAAAACCCTAGTTTTCTAGCCGCCAGGTACAATCACGGTTGGGAAACAATGAACTCCTGGCCATTATTATGTTATATGGCTCACAGTTCATGAACTCCCAGCCGTTATGAAATCTTACGGACGGGACAATGAAAATTTCCTGGCCGTAACTAGTCAATTACGACCAGATTTTTTCTACGTGCATGGGAAGCATTTAATATTGTCGGCGGCGGTTAGGTTTCCTGGACGAAAGTATTAAATGCCATTCAATGCTGACGGCGCCAGCTGGGTTACCCAACCGTTTATAGTTTTACGGCTGGATTTCTAAGCTGAAATCAGACTCATCCAAAATCAGGGAAATAAACGGCCAAGAACTCCTATACGTAAACTTTTTACGGATGGGACCATGGGCGGTCGACCCAGCCGTTTATTTCCTGACGGCTAAGATATCTCTAGTCGACCCAGACGTAAATAACATTACGGCTCTAACGTTACCTTTTTACCTAGCCGTTTAGTTACTCACGGATGGGTATTCAATGTAAGGGAAAAGTGTTTGCTTTAATTACGGTGTTACCCGGATTTCTACAAGCGGATGATGAGATTCGAAAGAAATGAAACAGAGGCGGTGCTAAAAGAAAGGTTCGAAGCATTTAAACGGCGTTTAAAGGGCAACGCTAAATTGGCAAGTGAATATTGGATGAGAATGTCAATATGTGGCTATCTACTCGCCAACGCATTTCCGTGCGTTATTCATTCCATCTCCTATGCCGATAGTGATACATACGCACCAACAAGATCAACTTTTATCGATGATGAATCAACAAGGATAGTCACCATAGGGTTTGTGAGCATGAGCCATTTTATCGGCCTCCAATTGAAAGAAGAATTCCCATTACCTCCATTAAGGAGGGGAGATGGTGGTGACAATGAAATATCATTGGGTTGGTGTGCTAGGTTTGAAGAAAGATTTGAATTGTGGAAAGCATTGGAGTTGTCGAGGGATGCTCCTTGTATACTAATGACTTCCGATGATGATGACTATGAGTAAATGTGGTGTCAAGGTTAGTGATACTATGTTAACAATGTTATTTTGAAGGGTGGTGATCATATGAACCTTTGTATGAATGTGGTGTGAACCTTTGTTTTTTGAATGTGATGTGAGCCTTTATTTCTTGAATCACTCATTATAAATGAACATTTTAATCTAGTTTTATCGTATGTTTTAAAAAACTAATTTTGAGTCAATCATTGTGACCAGGTTTTACGCTAACACGACCTAGCCGTTTAATAGAAACAGCTGGGAATACCTGACCGTGAACTAAACAACGGCTGGAAAACATAACCGTTTACAAAGTAACGGCCTGAAAACCCAACTGTGATTACTAATTCACATTACTACGGCTGGGAATTCAACCCGTAATGCCCAATGAACTGGTAAATTATTTTTTTCGCAGAATTACGGCTAAGAATCCCACCCGTATTTCTGGGCACTGTCAGGTTTACGGCCGATATTGCTGGACGTAAACTAATATACGACTAGTAATTGTAGCTGTAACTTCAATTCACGGTTGATTATCCCAGCCGTTTTTTACTCTGGATTATTTGTAAATTGTGTTCCCTGATAGATAATTAAAACACTAGTATCCATTCATTCAAGGTACATTATTATCCAATTACTAAAAACAAGCTAAATCCACGAAAATATGCTAAAACAAAGTCTTGAATGATAAAAGCTATGGAGATGAACATACTAAACCAAAGTCTTAAACAAGTACATAAACCACTTATTCACCACGACCAATATTCTTGGGAACATCGTCAGAAGATGATGAAGAAGAACTTTGGGGACAGCAAGAACCACTCATCCAATCATCCTCGTCGTCAGTATATAGATCATCCCTCATTGGATTATGTAACTCCTGAAGCCTGAGACACAGTGTTTTTTGTTGGTCGCAATCCAAATATAAGACCTCCTCAATGTTACGTTGCAGTCCCCTGGCTATCCACTTAGCTCGCTTAACCATCATCGTAGCAATGTCACACATTGGAAGCTCCTGGGCTTCTTTTTCCTTTTTAGGGTTCCTAAAAATGGTGAAAAACAAATCAGAGTTATACAATTACGGTTAGGAACTAACAAAAACCCATCCGTGGTAAACAGTATCGGCTGGGATGACTGAGAAATCCTAACCGTAAATAAAGTCTCGTCTATAAACAATGTACACGACATAGCCGTTTACGCGATTACGGCTGGGAAATGTTCCCCTACCTAACCGTAATTTCTAAATCGGCTAGGAAACATGGATACCGGCCAAGAACTACTGATTACGGTTAGGAAATTTCCAGATGAAAACACTCAACTATGAAATGAAATCAGCTAACACAACACATGGCTTTTTACGGTTGGGAAAATCCCATCCATGTACAAATATAACGGTTGGGATATCAAAATTTCCTAACCGTTTAAGAGGTTAACGGCTGGGAGTTCGTGATGTCCCAACCGTTAGGTTGTAATGATGGCCAGGACGATATGATATCCCAGCCGTAAACCCTTCATAAATGAATTTTGAAATACCCTAAAATCATCAATCAAACCTATTTTTCAATCTAATGATAAAATAACTTGTGGGTTTTTCGATTTTTACCTTGTAGGAGTCATTTGTGGAGGATTTGCATGTGTTTGAACATATTGGTTCACCACATAGGGATTTAGTGTTTGGAGTGATTGGTTCACTACATCTCCATTAAAAGGAACATCAATAACTTGCCCTGTTTCAAAATCAGGATTCAATCGGTCGGATCTTGTCACTCTTGATCTTGCTGCCATCTTGAGAATCAATGGAAAATAAAAAGTTTTTGATTTTGGTTTTTGAGAGTTTTTGAGAAGATGAAGTAGAATAGAGGAAATGAATGAGGAGAGGGTTAAAATTAGGATTAGGGAAGAGGGTAAATCAGACTTTTAAGATATTTGAATCTCCCCCATCTAGTTTTTGGCTCCCCAAAGTATTTAAGCCCCAAAATGATCAAAAGACCTTGACTCTCCAAGTCCTAATAATAGGATTCTTCCGGAATGTGTTTAATCGTCCAAAATAATCCAACGCACGCATTGTACGGGGCAGGTTACACCTAATTTAGTTGTCCACGAGCATGAACCATAAGGTTGCCAAACACTAAAAACTAGAAGTGTACCAAACTTTTTGAAGCACCAGTAATGACAGGATTCTTTGGAATATGCTAGTATAACAACACAGTCAGATCCACTTTAAAAGGATCCAGAAAGTGGTTTTCTCCTTTCACGATCACAAATCATGATTCATGTCTCTTCTATTTGAGAAATGGAAAAATAAAAATTTATTAATAAACGGAAATGCTAGTTGTCTCCCTATTCTCCACCTCCTATAATCTAGATCCCACATTCATATCGAGATTCGCATTCAGGTTCAGATAGGATTCATCATTCCTCTAATATGAAATTTGGATTGTAGGGAGGAAAATAGAAAGATGGAGATTAGGGAGCCAAATAACACTGCCGATTAATAAAAGACAAAAACAATTCGAAATAATAATAAGAATGACGAGTGTTACCACGGGGTTCTCAAAATGCTTTGGTCCTAGTTAAACAGTTCACAGTTGGTTCACGTCGACCACTAAGAAAATTTATTTATTTTGTGTTATATTATATATTTAATTGCGTTAACTTTTAACAAAATGGTCTACATGAGTCATTTGTTTGCCTGGCACCCAGATATGATGATTAGCCTGCCTGGAGCTTTCAAATGAGTAGTTTACTAGTTACATACCTAATTACCGGTGGCCAAAACAGGTGGCCGAAACCATATGGCGATAAAGTTATTACTGTATTCTATAACAACACAGTATAAGAAAGTACAGTCCCAACGTATTTTCTATCTTGCTCAAGCTTTTTCCTCTAATTCGGCCGAAACACAAATACGTGCCATCACCAAACACCCAACTTTACTGATATTTTTGTTGTTAAAGACTGGGGGGTCTCGTCACTAACAATTTTTTTTCCCCTCGTATCTGAACATTTCTATAGACAAACATTTGCATCCAAAACTTAACACTCCCAGCTAAATTGACATTCGATAAAAAGGATGGCTGACCTCTAACATGTGAGTTCATAAATGATCTGGTTCTAAAGTTGCTGAGGACATAAGAGTCACGGGGCACAGGACCACATGAAAGCGGAACACTGTAACACAAAAGTAGGGTAATTGGCTCTTAACTCCAATGCAAAACATAAGGTACGGACCTTAAAATGCGAAAGTTTGTTTTGGTCGTGTTACATCAAATGTAGCTCGAGATGTTCCCACGACATTCTGATACTAAAATTTCTTGGATGATACAATCCGAGTTCAAAATTCATCGGCACCACCGCATTCCAATTAATCTATAAAAATGATGAAAAAATGTTAAATATCACAAAATATACTACAGCTTAAATGAGCTTCAGTCCCAATCCCACCCGGCCTAAGTTAGGTCGACCAAAATGTAATATTAACCCCACGATTTTTTTTTATTTTGACTCAAAAAGGGCAAAACAATTAACCCCACGATTCCGTACGTCCAACTCGTTAAAATTGAAACAATACGAAATCATCCGGCGGTCAGCACGAATCATCACTCTTCTAATTTCTTTATCAAGAGGTAATTTCTTCCCCAAGCTATTTCCATTGAAATCAACATTTTTCTACCCCAAGTTATTTCCATTCAAATCAATATTTTCTTCCCCAAGTTTCTGACCTTTCCATTTCGGAAAAGTTTCTTGTCCAACAAACTATCCTGACCCGACCCTACAATCTAGATCTAGTTATATCATCAAAACTGCTCACGTGAGCAAAACCGCCTTCATGCCCACGAAACCACTTATACGCATTCCACTTTTTATCTCGAAAAATCCGCCAATCCCTTTGATCAGCAATTTTCTTCTTTAAATACCCACTACAATCACTTTACCTCTTCTCCACTTCTCGCTTTTCTCTCTGCAATTCCTTACATCTTCTATCTTTCCATTTTATACCCTTCAATTTCTTATCATCTTCATGGGTAATTCCGCCTTCCTCAAACTCATCATTGTTTCTTCTCTTTTAATTAATCTTATTTTTACTTTGAGTTCACTCTAAATCTGGCTATTTCTTATGATTTTCTTCTTGTTCATCATTGTTTCTTCTCGTTTAATTTAATCTTGTTTTGCTTTGATCTCACTCTAAATCTGGCTATTTCTTATGATTTTGTTGTTGTTTTTGCTGTTTTAGCTCCAGCAAAGATCAAGATCGGAATCAACGGTATTAGATCCTACCTGGTCTTTTTTTATTTTTTGATCGATTTTCTTTAGTTTAATTTTTGTTTGTGTTTGGATGTTTTGGTCTGATCTGTTTTTGGTTTGATATTTAGGGTTCGGAAGAATCGGAAGATTGGTTGCTAGAGTTGCCCTACAGAGAGATGATGTTGAACTTGTTGCTGTTAACGATCCATTCATCACTACTGATTACATGGTATAATGATTTTCACTCTTGGCATATCGATGATTTCTATCTTTGTTTTACAGATCTACTTAGAGAGTTGTCAGTCCATATGCTTTGTAGATCTATTTTTATCTGTAAACTTTAGCTGATGAGGCTTTGATAGAATTGATTTTACAGTTAATCTTGTTACTGTGATGGGATTATTTTTCGATTTGATTTTGGATTGTGTTTTTTATTTCTTAGACCTACGAGTCTAGTTTTATGAATTATCATCGTGGTATCTGTATATCTGATCTGTTATCAGAACTAAGTGTTAATTTATTGTTGATACAATGATTGGAACTTTAGATTAGTTGTAATTCCTGGGATTCATCTGGAGTGTCTCCTAAAAGTTTTTTTTTTGACAGTTAAATGTATGATTTAACATTGTGGTGTAACATGGTATTGATTTGTCCAACTTAATCTCATTTTATAAGCATATTTGAGATTAAAAGTTATTATGGATCGTCCATAATTCTCAGTAATTGTTAGATGATGTGCAACATGATTTGTTTGTTAATGCTGGTTTCTGTATTTGCAGACATACATGTTCAAGTATGACACTGTTCACGGTCAATGGAAGCACCATGAACTCAAGGTTAAAGACACCAAGACCCTCCTCTTCGGTGAGAAGGAAGTTGCAATCTTTGGTTGCAGAAACCCCGAGGAGATCCCATGGGCTGAGACTGGAGCTGAATACATTGTTGAGTCAACTGGAGTGTTCACTGACAAGGACAAAGCTGCTGCTCATTTGAAGGTTTGATATTATCCCATGCTCTTTATTTTATACTTTGGCACTCTTAATCAGAAATATAATATATGACATTGCTGTTGGCATAAATTAGAGATTGGAATCTAGATTCTTTGTACATAATGAGCATAGTTGTCTGTCTGATAAATATTTTAGTAATGTTTTGGCTTGTCTTCACAATGCGTAGGCTTTACTTACGATAATTTGTCATCTCGGTTATCTGAGGTTCAGTCACCACCTTACTTTCTTGTGCTTTGAGAGTAAGTTTGTTCTGATTCGTACATTGAACAAAAAAAATTGCTATTAGAGAATACAAGATGATTGGTTCTTATCTATTAACCATTGAACAAGTCTTATGTGAGGGTTTATAGCCATAAAGTAGTTTAAGCTTTTCATTAATTGGTTATTGATATACCTTGCTCAGGCCTGCTCTGATTTAACATTGTTTGATTGCTTGATGATCCAGGGTGGAGCCAAGAAGGTTATCATTTCTGCTCCCAGCAAGGACGCACCCATGTTTGTTGTTGGTGTCAACGAGAAGGAATACACCTCAGACATTAACATTCTTTCAAACGCTAGTTGCACCACCAACTGTCTTGCTCCCCTTGCCAAGGTTTGTTTGCTTGCTTGATTATTTCAATTTCAAGTTGCAATGCCATCTTTATTTTATCATCGGTCAAGTGTTTCTTATGTTTTTGCAATGTTCTGTTTTTTGTCTAAAATCCGCAGGTCATCAATGACAGATTTGGCATTGTTGAGGGTCTCATGACCACTGTCCACGCAATGACTGGTTAGTGTTGTCTCTGTCATGTGTTTTGTTGAATGAATTTCAGGAGTGATGGATATGTATCTTATGTTCACTCACTCATGTGTTTCAGCTACACAAAAGACTGTTGATGGTCCATCCAGCAAGGACTGGAGAGGTGGAAGGGCTGCTTCATTCAACATCATTCCTAGCAGCACTGGTGCAGCTAAGGTACTTCATTCTCTTAACACGATAGTTTCTTGACACATAAAGTACTGGCTGATGTCCTGATTTTGCAAATCCAATTATGAGTTATGTTGACTGCAAGAATCCTGATTTTTTTTTTCTTGTCGAAATTGTGTAGGCTGTCGGTAAAGTTCTCCCAGCACTTAATGGAAAATTGACCGGTATGGCTTTCCGTGTTCCCACCGTCGATGTTTCAGTGGTTGATCTTACTGTGAGACTTGAGAATAAGGCAACTTATGAAGAGATCAAAGCAGCCATCAAGTACGAATTAAGTTTAATTACTTACCAATTACAGTTTTATAATTTGTTGCTGGTGGGGTTACATGAGCTTTATCTAATTTGACGGCTTTGTTTCTCCTCAGGGAGGAGTCTGAGGGTAAGATGAAGGGAATCTTGGGATACGTTGATGAAGATTTGGTCTCCACTGACTTTTTGGGTGACAACAGGTATGAGTTGCTTTCTTGCTGACACTTTTAGTGAATCATTATATTTTTGTTATTTCTTGCAGTATCATCTCTTAAGTGGCATCTGCTTGTTCTCAGGTTTCTGGGACACAATGTTTTTTATTTTTAATCTGCATGCAGTTGTGTGCTGTATGTATTATTTCTGACTTCTGTGTACTAACTCAGGTCAAGCATCTTCGACGCCAAGGCCGGAATTGCTCTTAATGACAACTTCGTCAAGCTTGTGTCATGGTATGACAACGAATGGGGTTACAGTTCCCGTGTTATCGACTTGATCGTCCACGTTGCCAACACTCAGTAAGCTCTGCTTCGGAACTTCAGTTGAACCAAGGATGGTGCTCCATCAAAATTTTAGGAGTTTTAGTTTAGTGCGTCCCTCTTCAGTGTGGGTGCTTGATGGAAGAGAGGATATGTTGGAAATAACAACGAAGTTAGCCTTTGCTCTGATTACAAGGACATCCAAAAACTGCTTGGTTTATAGGTTCATTCCCCAATGCAATTGGGGCTTTTGGATTTTTAGTTTTTTTTTACCACCCGATTATGTCTTTCTTTGTGTTTCCAAAGCTTAAACTTTAATTCCAGTCAGTTCCTTAGAATTCTTGCTGTCTTTTTTTTCTTCTTTTTATTTCTGTCTTTCTTTGGTTTTTATCTGTGATTCTTTCTATCTCTGGTTTTTACTCAATGATGGCTGCTGAAATCCTACTGCACTGTGTTGTGTTACAAACCCAGCTTTTGAAATAATACTCAACACATAGAAGGTTCAAAGCTACCAGTACCACCGTTATTCCAACCATTTACACCTCAATTCTAGTAGGTCAGGTCTGCTTTCTATAGTTCTCTTACATTGAAAACATTGATGTTTCTGTTTGTTTTTTGAGCTACTCTTACCTTTCTTACACTAGAGGGGGTTGGTCAAGTTGTTTTAATAGCTAAATTTACATACTAACTAAACTCCTGCAATTCTTTAGTCTTCAACAGATTATTACTCTTTAGACACGATTAGATGAGTTAGTTAGATGATCAAGAAGAGAAGAAACTTGGAAATTATTTGTGATTTGGAGTACAGTAAAAACTCTATAATCCTTTATAATCCTCTGGACCACCAAAAATTATTAATTAAGCGAGATATTAATTAACCGATAAATTTGTATATACTAATTAGTATCTTATACTTATAGGAAATTTATTATCAAATAATTATTTTCTACGTAAAATATTTAAATTCTGGAAAGCATCCTTAGGAAATTTATTATCAAATAATTATTTTCTATATACCGTAAAATATTTAAATTCTGGAAAGCACCCTTCAATTCCCTACCTTGCTTAAACTTCAATCAACATGTAACACAAGTTAGAGATAAAATTCGATCAACATGTAACACAAGTTAGGGATAAAATTCAATGTGATATTGATTTTTACAAAAAACTGAAGATAATTGAACCATTTAAAAAAAAAATCTTCATAAGTCGTTAATGTATTAAAAATATATAATGAATTATTAATTTATATTTCATATGGGGACTACATAGATAATCAAAAAAGAATTATTTAATAATTTTAGCGAATTATTAATTTGACATGTTGTCATCGACTCTGGACCGTTGAGAAATGGAATTCTTCCTTGCACGCCGGAATCTCAGACACTCTTACTCGTCGTGTTAAAGATTTCTTGAAAGAACCTTCTACTAAAGCACGTATACTGATACGGCGATACGAATACGAGGATTCGCCAATTTCCAAAAAGTAGGTTACAGGATATGTAGTGACACATTTATTTACTAAAAATATTTAATTTAAAAAAAATCATAAATACTTTCCGGAATATTAGAGAAAAATAAATAAAACCTATCTAACATTCCGCTCACCCATCACTCATCAGTATTGTCTTCATCAAAGAGCACCGCTTCTAGTTCTGGCTCGTCAAATGAAAGATTTGCAACTTCAAATTCTCCCACACCGTGTAGTGGATCAAATGCATCTCCACTGATATCCCACATTCTACTTTCTTCTTTCGTATAATTTTACTTTTTCATGAAAGTAAACGAAGATTACTATGAACAAATTTTGAAGGCGTCCCTAAGTATCCCCAAGTCTCTGACACTAATAAGGCATCCGATACGGATACGTCACCAATTTTGAAGTATCCGTGCTTCATAGACTTCTCTCTTAATAGACCCGTGTTTTGTAGAGGTTACAACTGCGGAAAACGCCCCTCTAATTGCAATTCCCTCTTTTTCTGAAATCGAAAAGGTTGTAAAATCTCTGGCTGTAGATAAGTCCTCGGGATCAGATGATTTTAATGTAAAATTCTATTCCCATCAATAGCCAATCATCGGTACTGACATTATGAATATGGTTCAACAATTCTTTCAAGCCAAACTGTTAGAGCATTGCTCGGTCAAACTCGCATGCGTTGCTATCTCAAGCATGTTTGTCAATGTTAGTGATCAAAACTATAAGTCTTGATTTCTAGTCTACTATAACTAAGTCTCGGACTAGGATAAAAAGTGTAGTTGAGCTCAAGGACTTCATGGCGATTCATCATATAAGAAGAAGAACTACTCAAGGAACCGGTGGAACTTCTCGACAAAAAGGTATGTGAAGACTTGAACTTATCAGTCACTCAAAAGTCCATCTACTCTATCTCCTACTTCTTCAGGCAAAAAGTCGTATGTTATATATAGACTTAGATTATACACATTTGGTATTTTGAGTCGGGCGTACCTCGCCTATCTATATCTCGAAATATGTATTGATAAGCGTTTCGCTTCGATCATGTTTATCTTTACCTAGTGACGAAAGTCATGATATGTTTCAATCACTTTGAAAATTGCTTTGACGAGAAATGGTGTAACAACTATATAACGTCCTCTAAGAATGTTTCAATAGTTGGAATGAGAGTTTAGATTACATAACCAATGATGGACATAAGTATTGTTGTGGAAACACATATGTGCATAAGTCCTATCCCTTGAACCAAAGTTTGCGAACTTTGCTGATCAAGAGAAACCAGAAGAATGGATTGTTGCCAAGTCCGCAAACTCAGTCCGCGAACTGCCGAACTTCTCATCCCGAGAAATTCTGCTGGAGTTGAAAAACTTGTTGTGTGAGTACCAGTCCGCGAACCGGCGAAAAGTCTTTGCCGAGATTTTCTGCTGGAGTTTGTAAACTCTGCCCGGTTGCTTAAGTCCGCGAACCTTGTGTGCGAACTTAAGAAGGTTATATATCTGAAGATGATTTCTGAACTTAAACTTATAAAGACTAAGGAATGCAATTTGCAAACCGTGGCTATAAAGTTCATGAACCGATTCGAGTGAATCAAATCATCTTTGTTTCAATTGTGTCTTGTGTAGTACATAAGATTTCCTTGAAATTGAACAACTCTCTAACTAGTTCATTTGAGTCATTTGAACTAGTTATGGTGAAGAAGAATATGGTTGGTATGAAATGATCATATGGCTGACCTTTTGGTTAACTATTGTTGAACCAACAATGTACAGGTTTGGGTACGGTTAACAAACCTAGAAGCGTGCATTTCATTTTTGTATAACAAGCTAAGTTTTCTATCTAACGGTTGAAAAATATTAGCTTGAATCTTAATCAGATTTTCATCTAACGGTGGATATTGTTTGCTTTGTGACCAAGGCGAAACCCTGATTTGAAAGACTATATAAGGGGACATATAGCAACTCTGCAAAACTAATCCCCATACTTCACGTGTGATAATAGTTTGCGTGCGAGAGTCGTTTCTCCTTTAACCTTTGGTTTTCTTCTTCTAAAACCAGGTTAACGACTTAAAGACTTCATTGGGATTGTGAAGCCAGACCGATACTACTTTTATCGTAGTTGTGTGATCTGATCTTGCATCTTCTATCATACGAGTACAATCAGATTGATTGGCTTGAGATTAAAATCTCCGATAGGCAAGATATAAAAAGTAGTCACAAACATCTTCGTCTCATTGTTTGTGATTCCGCAATATCTTTTTTCGCTACCATACGATTAAGATTGTTGTGAGGTGATTGATTTAGCTAGGCTGTTCTTCGGGAATATAAGACCGGATTATTAATTGGTTCCTGTTCACCTTGATTATTATCAAAATACGGAACAAAAACTTTAGGGTTTTTATGTGGGAGACAGATTGATCCTTTGATAGACTTGTCTGTGTGAGACAGATTTGTTTATTGTCAAAGACTGCGATTTTGGGTCGTAGCAACTCTTAGTTGTGGGTGAGATCAGCTAAGGGAATCAAGTGCGCAGTATCCTGCTGGGATCAGAGGCGTAGGGAGTACAACTGTACCTTGGATCAGTGGGAGACTGATTGGGGTTCAACTATAGTCCAGTCCGAAGTTAGCTTGGAGTAGGCTAGTGTCTGTAGCGGCTTAATACAATGTGTGTTCAATCTGGACTAGGTCCCGGGGGTTTTCTGCATTTGCGGTTTCCTCGTTAACAAAATTTCTGGTGTCTGTGTTATTTCAGTTTTCGCATTATATTGTTTCATATTTATAATTGAAATAATATAGGTTGTGCGTTAGATCATCAATTAGAGTAATCCAACCTTTGGTTGTTGATTGTCATTGATTGATCCTTGGATATTGATCTTTGGTACCATCCAAGTAATTCCTTGTATTTGATTAGTACTCGCAGTTTCTGTTTGAAGAAATCAAATCAAGAGAGAGATATAAACTCGTTGATGTACTTTTAATTGATTGAGTCTTGTTGATTCTCTTAAAAGTATATTCGAGTTTGTCCATACAGATTGCTAAGCGAAATATTGGGTGGTGTTTTTAGACCCCCGCTTTTTCACAAACACATTTTTAAAGAAATAAACACCACGTTGATTGATATTAGACCGATTACCTAAAATTTTTTCCCTTTTCCAGTCTGCTTTCATGCCCAATAGGAAGGTAATCGATAACATCATAATGGCACAAGAGGTAGTTCATTCGATGCGAAATGTAAATCCAAGGTTGGTTTGATCGGTATTAAACTCGATATGAGTAAAGCTTTCGATAGGGTCAGCTAGCTGGATGTATCTCATAGAGGTTATGAGAATTTTAGGCTTTTCAGAGACATGGTGTACTCTAATCCAACAATGCATCAACACCCCGACCATTGCAATCTTGTATAATGGGTCTCTTGGAAATTTTTTCCACTCATCGAAAGGATTAGGAAATGGGATTCCTTTTTTTTTAAGGCTACTCTAATATATGCTAAAAAAATTCTAGAATAAACCAATATCCTTAACAGTGCTTCACGACAGATGATAAATTTCCAGAAGTCTGGAATCTATTCAGCCCAAAGTTTCCTAATAAGTTCGGTAAAATTAAGTGAAAATTCTGAAAAATCCAAAAGATTAATATTTCTGGCTCTTATTTGGGTACCCCATATTCATTTCTGGTTATAAAATCCAATGTTTTGACTCGATGTTTGATAGATATAGAAGTAGATTGCAAAATTGAAGAGGAGGAAAACTCTCTCAGGTATCAAGAACTGTAGTTGTCAAACCCATTCTTGAAACACTCCCCACTTATCAAATGGGATGTTTTAAGATTCCAAAGAATATTATCAACCAAATCATTTCCCTATAAAAAGATTTTTGATGGGGAAACAAGGAAGGTAAAAAAGACTTTTATCCTAGAGCTTGGATAACTCTATGCAAGCATACTAATGAAGGTGGTCTAGGTTTTAGAGAATTAAAGATAATAATTTTGCACAACTAGGTATATTAGCTTGGAATTTGCTGGCGAATTAGGATGCTCTTTGGTCAGTTGCACTTAAAAAAAAATACTTTAGGAATTGTAGACATGCCCTTGATACATATATTACTAAAACAAGGTCATGAATGTGAAACTGTATCCAAAAAGTTTTAACTCAAATTAAACCTTAGCGCTTTTGGAAAATATGGGATGGCAGTTTCATCCACATCATCTAAGACAATTGGATTCCCATGGACAGGGAATTGGCACCAATTGCCCTGCCACATAATGTTCAACTTCCATGCCACATATTGTTCACCTAGTATCACATCTTCTTCTCCCTAACTTTGCTCCTAGAATATTAACTTACTCCAAAGAAAATTTGACCCTAACACAATAAAAGCGATCCTAATTTTACAATGAACTTGGCGAATGATGATAGAATTAGATGGACACGAAGGTCAGATGAAAACTAATCGAAAAGAACTTTGTGTACTGCAATTAGAAACTAACAAAAGATTAAGAATTCTATCTGGAGTCAAATAAGGAGGATAAAGTCTTCACCTAGGACTATTTTATTCATTGACCAATATAGATTAAAGCCGGTAGTTAGGATAGATTGTCTAGCACATATAGATATCCAAAACGTTTATGCTATGTTTTCGCAACATTGAGAGACGCTTGAGCATATTCATGCTGTCTTTTCACAAGAAGTGTGTGGTTTGACTCAAATATTCAAACCCTTTTGTTCCAGGGTACACTTTACATTCTGTGAATGGGTTGACAGATAGTTGGCACGATACACCTATAGATTGGTCTACAAGCAAAGGGTCTTGGAGTGCATTTTGCAATTTAATGGTGTGGAACATATGGAAGGCAAGGTGCGATGAGAATTTTAAAGGACTTCAAAACAAGTCCCATCCTAGCACGGTTCGTTTCTGGGAAGAAATCATTAAGCGAGGAGAGTGGATCACCAACCAAATCATACTAGCCAAAACAACGTGGTTAAGAAAGTAAATGTTTGGATCACCCCATGCCTGAGGCGGTTAAAATGAACATTTCCTCTTACAAGGATATAAATACTAACACTTATATCTTTACTATTTTTTTACGAAATCAGTTGTGTAGGTGCAGGAAGGTGATGCTGAAAACAACCCAAACTCAAACAACCGAGGAAGGGGAGGTGATAGAAGCAATAAAAGCTTGGAGTTGGGGAATACATCCGAAAGTTACCAACATCCAAATTGAAACCAACTGCAACAATCTATACATGATGATAAGTATGTCTCAAAACAACATTTCTTGGAAAGCTACAACGAGATGGGAAGCTAGTAAACAAACAATCATCAAAAAACATTTGTGATAAATCTTTTCTTTTAAGTATTGTAACTAAAGGAAACAATCGGGAAGATATTGATTTGGGCCAGATACCCAAAGAAACATCAACCCGTGAACTTTATGGAAGTTATTAATTTAAGAACTCTTAACAAAGATAAGATGCATCTCACTGACTGCAACCTAACCCAAACGATGTATAACTTCCTTAATCTATATTATTGGATCTCCTTATTACCTAAAAACACACACTCAACAACAGGTTAAAAATGGTGGTGGTAGTTTCCACATGTCGGTCAAAGCAGAAACTGTAACCCTAATAAATAGAGAAAAGGCCCAAGCCAAACAACTCTAGTCAGAAAATTTCAAAAGAAGATGTCTTATTTGTATTACAATCATTCAGGTCGGTCAAAGCAAAAAACTGTAACCCTAATAAACAGAGAAAAGGCTCAAACCAAATATCCTGCATAGTATCTAATGAGGTGTTTGCTACCGATTCCTTGACATTATGCCGTAGAATTATGAATAATTAGACCAATACGAATGTTGTCCCCTTTCTAAAAAAAAAAAGAAACTATCTATTTTAATTTATAAACTATCTATTTTAATTCATTAACTCCTTAGGTGGAGGAGCCCAATTTTCATGATTGGTATCATTTTTTATTGTTTTTAACCAAGAAACTTTTTAATTAATGATAATTCATGATTACAATGAGTTTAACATCTTAAATAAGAGAATATAAAAAACAAGATCATAATATAAAAGTAAGAATAAATTAATATATGGGTTGTGAGTTTTGGTATCTTTTGAGTCCTAAGTTTGTCCGTTGATGGTTTTGGATCGTTTGACAGTTACTTTACCGGTCAACAGATTAATAGTTTGACCAATTATTTACAATCAAGCCATTCCGTCACTGTATTATTAACACCATTCAAAAAATTCATTTCGTTTACAAAGGTAATAATCCTGTTCAAATAATTCATTAATCATGTCATTGGTCCAGAATCATCTAGCAGATTAGCACAAGGAGTTATATACAATGTCAAAGGTAATAATCGTCCTTATTTAATTTGACTTCGAGCCTAATTCAAAATTCTATAAAATTTTGGTTCACCTTGTCGTAACTTGGTTTTTTTATGAATTCCCTTACACAGAAACCTAGTCGTGGGAGAGTTCGAGAGATTTTAATGTATCTAGGTTTTCTCCTGTTAGTCCTGAGAGAGTTTGAGGGAGTCTCTCCAAATCTCCGTTAGTCGTGGGGGAGTTTAGAGGAGTCTCCTAAACTCTCTAGAAAACACCTGTTAGTCGCTGGGGAATTTAAAAAAAGCTCTTGAACTCCCTGTTAGTCATAAAACCCTACAATACTAGGGAGTTGGTTGCTTTGGGGAGTTCGAAGGAGTTTTTAGTGTATTTTGGTCTCACAACAAATCTCTCAAAAGAGTAGAGATTTGGGAAGGAGTTTGGTGCGTAGAAAACCATAGGAGAAAGAAGAGGAAACGTTTTTTTCCAGGTATGTTTTTTTTCTTCTTTGATCTCCATGATTGTTTATAATAGTTTGATTTGTGTACTATTTTGATTGTTTTTCATATCTTTGATCTGCATGATTGTTTATTTTGATTGTGTGTATAGTTTTTTTTTGTGGGTACTCTCTCTCTGTCAAAACCCTAATTTGTGGTTCAAAAGATCTTGGTAAGAAATTGCATGATTTGATTATAATTATATCTTTAAATTCAACCTTTGGAATATGATGAAATTTGAGTATGTCGTAGTTTACCTTGTTATAGAAGTACAGTAAAATTTTCACGCGGATCAGGTCACGTTTGCTACTGCAAAGCTTGAACAATATATGACTATGGTCTGCTGAGTTTAAATCCCGAATAGGGGACTGATTCCTATTTATCTCATTCTCCGTTTATTGGATAAAGCTGAAATTTTAGTATGATGTTTGTATATATGAAGGTTACCTACTGTATAAATTTAATGAAGTTATGATCACTTTAGGTACACCAAAGTGTGAGAAATCCGGAACTGAATTCTGTATGCACGTATTGAAAGTAGTCGGGTTCTGAGTAATGTATCTTTTTAATGAACCGTTGGAATGCTATGATTTTTGAATGTGTTGTGGAATATTGAGTTGTAAGTGTACCATAAAAATTTAAAGAGGATCAGGTAAGTATTAGTACTGCAAAGATTGGACAATCTGAAACTGTGTTTCGGTGAAACAGAATTCCTTTACAACTATCTTCATAATTTGTTATGTCATCATACATTAATTGGTTTGCTACTTTGCATGGGTGTCATTGAGAATCATTATCACTTGTTAAGTCATCTTATTTAGACACATACTTCTCTTCTATTCTATATGCCAAAGTTCAATACAGTGGCGTACTTCATTCCGTATTGGCGTGTTTTAGCCAATTCATATGGTGCTTTTTTTATAATGATATCTTTAAATTCAACCTTTGGAATATGATGAAATTTGAGTATGTCGTAGTTTACCTTGTTATAGAAGTACAGTACAATTTTCACGCGGATCAGGTCTCGTTTGCTACTGCAAAGCTTGCACAATATATGACTATGGTCTGCTGAGTTTAAATCCCGAATAGGGGACTGATTCCTATTTATCTCATTCTCCGCTTATCGTACAAAGCTGAAATTTTAGTATAATATTTGTATATATGAAGGTTTCCTACTGTAGAAATTTCATGAAGTTCTGATTACTTTAGGTACACCAAAGTGTGAGAAATCCGGAACTGAATTCTGTATGCACGTATTGAAAGTAGTCGGGTTTTGAGTAATGTATCTTTTTAATGAACCGTTGGAATGCTATTATTTTTGAGTGTGTTGTGGAATATTGAGTTTTAAGTGTACCGTAAAAATTTCAAGAGGATCAGATAAGTATTAGGACTACAAAGATTGGACAATATGAAACTGTGTTTCGGTGAAACAGAATTCCTTCACAGCTATCTTCATAATTTTTTATGTCATCATGCATTAATTGGATTGCTACTTTGCATGGGTGTCATTGAGAATCACTATCACTTGTTAAGTCCTATTATTTAGACACATACTTCTCTTATATTCTATATGCCCAAAGTTCAATACAGTGGCTTACTTCATTCCGTATTGGCGTGTTTTAGCCAATTCATACGGTGCTTTTGTTGCAAGGAGTTGCTAAGGGATTTTCTTTGATTAACAATTTGGCTAAGTAGCTCTGCGTGTTAGTACTGTGTAATCTAGTATCACATTTTTTATCATGTTTACATTAGACTGTTTGGTGTTATTACTATCCTTGCTTTGTTAAGTTATAGTATTAGTCTAAGTACTAATGTAGCTAACATGTCACACCATAGAATGGAAAAATCCAGCCAACCTGCTGAAAACAACAAGAAGAAAAAGAATGTTAGGAAGAATACGGAACCGGAAACGGAAGTGACTACGAATTACAAACAATGGACAACTCGAGAGACTGAGAAATTATTGGAACTGTTGGTAGAAGCTACACTTGAGAAGAAGAAAGACACTAGTGGATGTTTTACTAAGAGAATAGTGGAAGAGGAGATACTTCCAAAACTTAACCAAGCATGTGGTTGTGACAAATCTTTTGAGAACTATAAAGGGAAACATAGATGGCTGAAGACTAGATTTGGTCAATACCAGGATTTGTTTAAATCTTGTACTTCTGGATTCGGTTGGGATGATGCTAACAAGATGATTACTGGATCCGACGAGATGTGGAAAAATTACTTTGAGGTATGTGTGTGTTACTTACTGAAAACTAAATTTGATATTTTTTTCTTCTATTTTGTGCAGAGTTCTAATTCATGCTTTATCCTTTATTTATTTTTTGTATGTTAACAGAGCCATCCAAACCAAACTAACTTAAGGGAAGATAATGGTAAAGACTATGGTGACTTGCTTATTGTTTTTGGGAATAAATGTTCTTCTGGGAAAGTTACAATTGATCTTACCCATGAGGGTACAAGTGCTAGAACCTGTGATAAGAAAGATGAACAAGATGATTACTTCGATGTTGATTATACTCAACGAGAGCAATATGATAATGCTTTTAACGTATCATACGTGGGATATGGCTTAGAGGAAAGTGATGAACAAGATAAAGATGAAACTCAAGATATGAACACAAAGAAAATTCCTGTCAGAAAAACGGCACCAAAGAAAAGACCAAGGTCTGACATTGGTGACTCTTCTACATCAACTAATCCTACTGGGCAGTCTGATTATCTAGAGAAATTGATTTCCAGCAGTTCATCGATTGCTTCTTGGTGTGACAAGCAAAGACACACAAAAGCTTGCAAGTATACAAGGCCAAGTTATAATATAGAAGGTAAGCAGGGGAAAGTCCACAGGGAGTGGGAGCAAACTAGAGAGTTTTCCTAAGCTAGCAAATGATGTAAAACAAGGTACAATTTCACAATGTTATGGTGGCAGTGACACAAAGAAGGCAGATGGCATGAACCAAGGATGCAAGGTAAAGCAAAGGAAACAGCTAAGAAAACAGCAAGGTAAAGCAGCAAAGAACCAAGGCTTGGAAGCCAAGGGCAAGGTGAGGATTGTGCACTGATTTCAGTGCACAACAGCTACAAATTGCAGGAATTTAAACAAGAAACACAGGCAAGGAGAATAACTGATCAGGAAGCAAAATAGAACTGAAAAGAGGTGACTGCAAAGGGATTGGTGGTTAAGCCAAGGCTTAGGATTAGGGTTGGTTTGGTGGCGTAGATGGTGGAGTGATTTGGGGAGAAGATGGTGGTGATGGAGACGGACATGGTGGTACTGTTGCAGAGAGGGG